>NC_139943.1:37306451-37508951 GCF_963454915.1 Gymnoscopelus microlampas
ATTTGAAGATCGAAAAACAACAGCAAAAGGAAACACAGCTCACGGTAACTAAAGCTCCACTGGCTAAGAGAAACGATCCACAGATAGTATAAAACAATTAAAAGAACGCTTTTTGAAACGCTTCCGTCTTCCGGTGAAAACAAATGGAATTCTGGGTAATGCAGGAATAAACGAACGGCCTGCAGTGACGGTAATGACCAGCACAGGCTGCTAAAAATCGTTATTTGTGGACCTGCATTATATATATATATATATATATATATATATATATATATATATATATATATATATATATATATATATATATATACACACACACACACACACATACGCACACACACACATTACACGTAATGCTATTCGTTGTAAGGAAAAAGGATACCTGTGGTAAGCCCAGTAAGACATTTCTTTGAGAAAATGTTTCCTTCCCAGCAAACTTTAGGTGTTATGCAATATATTATCTTGCTCACCTGTACAACATGCATGTGCAACGTCTCTCTCCCTCTCTGTTTCTCTCTCTCTGTTTCTCTCTCTCTGTTTCTCTCTCTCTCTCTCTCTCTCTCTCTCTCTCTCTCTCTCTCTCTCTCTCTCTCTCTCTCTCTCTCTCTCTCTCTCTCTCTCTCTCTCTCTCATTGTTAGCTTGTGATCTTGTGTATGTGCGTGCATGCGTTATGTGTATGTGTGCGTGTGTGTGTGTGTGTGTGTGTTGCGTGTGTGTTCACTCTCTACGGGGTATGTATTTATGTTGCTGCAGGCTGTGTCAGTTCCTATGTTACCTCCACCTCCACCACTCTCTCCCACTCTGTTTCTGAGAAAGATGTCACGTCGCAGAATATGCTCTCTGCCATTGCATGTTGGTTACATAAACTGGTCCCTTGTGAGTTCACTCATTATATCAGTGGGAAGTGGTGCACAGTGGTGTCATATTTATGTGATTGCATAATGTCCCAATAAATGCTTTCATATTCAAGTAAAAAAACTAAAAAGGGGGAAAAGGGGAAAACATCCAAACAGGAAATCCCTTTGCTGGTAGCAGTTCTATAATATGTTGTACAGTGAATTTTCTGGCGTTGTTTAGCTCTTTTTTCAGTAATCAGCTCCATCTTTATTACCCTGCCTGCAGCAATGCGTGGCAGGGTATTGAAATCAGCCGTGTCTGTGTGTTTGTTTGTTAACGAGATAGCTTGAGAACGAATGGGTAGATTCTCATTACAATTATTATTGGGGAGAACTAATATGTTATTAGTGCTAGTAGTGCTAATATGTTATTAGTGCTGGTAGCAGACGAAGTACCGCTGATCAGGCCCGTATTCCCGTATAGTGGATATTGTCTAAGATGTTGTATTAACGACTTAGATGGCTGCCCGAGCCAGTATCGGCAGACAGTATTGAGCCAGTCGAGGTGATAGGGACGTCGGTCAAAGTAATCCTATCTTCTCTTAACACTTATTACTAAACTCAATATTCTACCTTTGACTGGCCTATTTATTTATACTGGGGATTTTGTATTCACCATATTAGGGCAGCCTTCGAGCATGGGCTGCTTCATACGTCATCCATATATTCCTCTTAAGGACATATCTATATAAGGACATGTCTGTAACAATTACAATTTAGAACGACTTACAAGTGCGAAATCAGAATAAATGGCTTGAACCCTAGTCAACAAATGATGGTAAAAATTCACATACTGTAAGTAGAGTGCAAAGTGAGCAATGGTCTGTTGTCTTAAAAAGGTGTGTGTCAGTGTGTGTGTTGAACTTTTCTGCCTTTAATCGATAGTACAGTAGAGAGAGACTGAAACAGGGAGACGGGGGGTGCACCACTCGGCTAACGGCGCCCCATAAAAAAACATTCTTAACATTTGTGGTCAAGCAAAACAAATCTAAATAGAGAAGTACCTGTGGGTTAAATTTGGGGTTGAAAAGCTCAAAGATCAGTGTGTAGTGTAATATGTTGATGCAGGCAGTCTTTGCACCCCCTGGTGCATTGTGTGTATTGAAGGTAATGTTACACTGGCTCACTACAATGCTTAATTAGATTTTTTGTTTTCCCCCAACCCATTTTTTTAGTAGGAGCATTGTCATTCAGTCAGTGGTCATTTGTTGATCAGTTCCACTAGATTTAAAACTGCAACCTGTTTGTACCTCTTACAGAGGCTTGTTGTTTTTGTTAAAAAGGTTGAAGTACTATATTCTGATAGTAATCATTGCTACAGAGCGTTTGTTCGGTCACATGGGTCTCTCCAGCTCTTTAGTAAACAGAATATAGTACATTTTCAGGTAGGTGACAAAATTTAAGCCAATCAGGAGAGAGCACTGAAAATGCATTTTCTGTTTAATAAAGAACTGGAGAGACATGAACAAACACTCTATAGCAATGAGAACTATCAGAACATAGAGCTATTTAACACTTATTTTAACCAAAGTAAAAAACTTACCCTACCTTTAAGTGTTATAACATTATAGTTAAATTTATAATATTATGTTATAGTAAACATACAGATATATAAATATGTATGTCTACAATATATTAGATAAAAACGTTGTGTTCCATTTTCAGGAGCAGTGAAAGCAATGAATCAAATTACCACGTCAAAGCCTGAAGTGTTTGTTGTGTGTTGATTTCCTAGTTTCAGGCTGGTATAGAAGAGACACTGTAATTAATGTTGATTCATTATTTGTCTCTGCAGGGAAAAGTGCTAAGAGAGTCTCTCCTCACGTGTTACTTTGGAAATCGAAGGCTTCACTCCAAATCAGACTCATCAGGAGGCTTTGTCTTGCCATCATCTGGAGGTACTGAGAACGTTAACCACATGAACCCTAGCGTACCAAATCTGGGGTGAACGGCGAAAATAGCCGATCTACCGGCTCACAATGCTGGTAGAATATATTTAGTGTAGAGTGAAAACAGGAGGGGGCCTAGTATAGAGTCATGGGGGACTCCGGTCAAATAAGTATATAGGATTATTACACGTTAATGTTCTTTAAAGACAGGGAAACGGATGCTTTTAAACACTGGAAATTGAGCTAATCTATAAAAAACAAAAAAAACTTTACCTGTTATAATTTGACATTCTCATAAAAACTAATGTTATGTACATTTTGGAAATCGTGGTTGAACACCTAATTCCACCTCACCCCCCCAACATTTCACTCAAGGCTGTGATGTCTGGAGTGGAAGTAGCATATCCGTGCTGCTGCTTGACAACACCACTCAACAAATACACCATCAATATACATTTAATTTTATTTTCAACAGTAGAAATGCTTCCAGAGCATTGCAAATATATCTGGTTTTGAATGCTAGACATTATTTTATTATTTTCTCATTTTAAGTACTTTCCATATAATCATATAAAAAAAGTAACTGATGTTGTCTAGATATTCTGTAGTAGGTAAATATCTGAAGTTGTCCCTTATCTGTTGCCCGACCTTTGAGAAAAGTTAGCCATCATTTCCAATAACCAACTTATCTGTGTGTGCACTACAGTATACTATACACTATACAGCATATAAGATGAATATTGCACTTCCACAGGAGGGTCCCCAGTGGTGGACTCTGACAAGCCATGCAGTAGTAAACCAGGCAGTGATATGACAGAAATTCAGTGTCTTCTACACAAAGACCTGACAGAGCTGATCATTAACCTCATCGTCAACACCAAGAACGATAATGTGTTTAAAGAGAGCATCCTTCTGGGCATCGCCCTCCTCAAGGGTGGAAACACACAGATACAGGTACACTATGGTGGCACTCACCACACACACACACACACACACACACACACACACACACACACACACACACACACACACACACACACACACACACACACACACACACACACACACACACACACACACACACACACACACATAATTTATTCAAACATAACATTGATAAAACTGCAGCCATGAATATTGATGATGCCCAAACATCCATTTCTGAGTGTTGTTTTGTCACTCACCCATCCACCCAGAACTTGTTCTACAGAGATCTTCAGATGGAACAGAAGTCGGAGGGGTTTTTCAAGGTGCTCTTCAACCGTATGCGTCTGGCCCAGCAGGAGATCCGATCCACTGTGTCCGTCAACATGTTTGATGGACATGTCAGCAGCAGGAAAAAGGACGATGACAGTGACACTACTGGCATCAGGTTCAAGAAAGGTACAGTCAGTTAATGATCCACTATCAACTAAATAATGAGTGTAAATTCACTTCACCAAACAAACACATCTTTCACCACTGCTTTCTGAAACTGGGCACCAAGCTTGCCTTATTATATGATTCAACAAATTAATGTTAGGTCTACTCAATAAACGTATACAGGAGGGTGTAAGTGAGAATGGTAGTATAATGCCATTTTCAGAGTGTAGAGCTGAGAGTTTGGAAGTGTTAATGCTGCTGAGTCACTTCCATGTTTTGAACAAAGCTATGCTATTTTGGCCATAGAGATGGTAGTGAGTGAGTGTGGGCAGGGAACTGATTCTCATGCTCTAGGTTCAAATGTGAACTCATTATGAGTGTGTAAAACCCATATCATGTTCTTGTACAAGACTGGATCCACTCTGGCCGATCATTGTGTTTGACTCAATGTGTGGCCTGAAGTTCAGCTTGGCCTACAGTGGAGATAGTGCCAGGGGTCACTCACAGTTCCCTGTAATGACATAGGGGCCTTAATCCAGCAGGGATTACTGCTGCCTCGTACAGTATAGTATGAAGTTTGAATAAAGTACAGTGTATCTGTGATCTTTGCAGCCTTCCTGACCTCTGAGCAGAGTGTTGTTCCCTGTGCCTGCGGTCACATGTTAGAGGCCATGTGAGGGCCCACATCACAAGCCTATCAAAAGACCATTGTATGGAGATCCTCTGTTTTCATACTCTAAAACCCCACTCAACAGCATGGCCTCTGGAACAGGGTCACTCAATTGCTAACGTATTACCCTGCCCGCAGCTGTGCGTGGCAGGGTATTAAATCACTCCTGATCTCTGTGTGCGTGTGTGTGTGTGTGTGTGTGTGTGTGTCTGTGTTCCTGAACAAAAGAACTTGAATGGTTGGACAGATTGTCATGAAAATTGGTGGGAATGATCTGTATGCTTCCCTGAAGGGGTGATTAACTTTTGGGTTCAAGGTCACAGTCAAGGTTGAGGTCAAAATTGCATAGTAATAACTCAGGAACTTAGAGATGCACTGTAGGAAGATGTGGTGTGATGTGTTGGATTCCTTGTGGATGTTGATGCGGTCAGGGTTTGCACCGGCAGGTGCATTTGATTTAAATCAGAATCGGGCAGTGTTAATTTAATCTCTTTCATATCGGTTTGATGGTGGGCTAAGAAAAAAAGAAACAGAATTATCATCAATCCTCACTGTTAACAAAACAACATTAACTAAAGCCCGTTAACTAAAGACTTCAGTTAAACGACCATAGCTTGGCTCTAATTCTGTATGTCCTTTGTTTCCTATAGGGAAGGACTCAGGTCTTGCGAGGGAGGACAAGCGAGGGCAGCTGAAGGAGGCCTCAAATGCAACTTCAAAGGCCTTCAGGAGGGAGTCAGAAGCATTGCTGGAGGGTCTTGGTCAGACCTGCGAGGTGTTTGGGACAGAGGAGGCCGTAGTGGAAACTCAGATGAGCCCTGCCATCGCCATTATGCAGCCCATCCTGCGCTACCTGCAGCTACTCTGTGAGAACCATAACTTAGACCTGCAGGTACTGGTTGTTAAGAAGTGAAATAACTTAAAAGCTTGGTTTTCTATAAATGGTAGCTTTTATATTGAATATGACTCAATTTGGACACTTTGTTTTCTTATTGTCTCTGTCAGGAGATCATGCACTCTCCCCTGTCTTTGTGTGTCTTCCACTGCTAATCTCACACACTGATAGACATACATTTTCTTACCTCAGATCTCAAATACAGTCTATTTCAAATAGGTATTTTCTTGTTCATAATTCTGTTGCAAGGATATGGGATAAATGTCCCACTACTAACTAGCCAAGTACAATGTTCCTGTGCCTCCAGCTTATGGGATATACTAGAACTACTCAATCACAGACATGCACATTTGCCAGTGCAAGCTGCTGTTAGATTACCATCACACAATTTACATTTATAAACATGTTTGAAGAGCCAAGATGTTTCAAGAGTCTTAATTGTTTGCACATATTCAACTCATTCTGAGCATCGGGGCACGTAGACGTAGGTGATCTGATTCCCAGACGGCCTCTCAAGTACGGTCACCACCAAGACAAAAAAAAGCATATGAAACAGAGAGGGAGGAAGCCAGTAGAGATGATGTACAGTATAACTGTTAATCACATGCTGCGCTACTCTTTCATAGCGGCTGTATTTAGAAAAAGATCTGCATACATTATTATTATTGGGGCATGCATCCTTAGTGGAGATTTGGACTCTATTCAGTGCGCCTTTCTATTTTATTTATTCTTTTTCCAGAACTTTATGCACAACCAGAACAACAAGACTAACTACAACTTGGTGTGTGAGACACTCCAGTTCCTGGACTGTATCTGTGGCAGCACCACTGGAGGCCTGGGGCTGCTGGGCCTCTACATCAATGAGAGCAATGTGGACCTTGTCCGCCAGACCTTGGAGACCCTCACTGATTTCTGCCAAGGACCCTGTCATGACAACCAGGTAGGGACAAGATTACTTAGGCCCATAGCCCCTATATTGATTGTTATGTATTCTTAGTACACACACACACACACACACACACACACACACACACACACACACACACACACACACACACACACACACACACACACACACACACACACACACACACACACACACACACACACACACACACACATTGCTGTGGCTCTACTGATAGATGCTGTTGTTATGTGAAGTGGTGTGAAATCAACCGTGGTCCCTCTTATTATAACCAGTCCTGTATAGCCAAGCATGAGTCGAATGGCATCGACGTCATCATAGCACTGATCGTCTACGACATTAACCCCTTGGGGGAGCATCGGTTGAACCTGGTAATGGAACTCAAGGTAAGAAACCCCTGTCTCTCTGAGAGCCCTTACTGCTAAATACGAAAGACGACTTTATTATTTCTTTGTAATTGGTATTTGTTCTTGTTTTTCTGCTACAGTGAAACCAAAGAATTGTACTCTATGTACTTGTATATAATTTATAACAGTACAAATCTTGAATCATGAATTTTGAATCTAGGCATTCATGATAGTCATTAGGATTTGGCGTACAGCTGTTTTGCATGTAAAGGTCACCAGTCGGGGTCTGTCTTGTAGAACAATGCCACCAAGTTGCTGCTGGCCATCATGGAGAGTCGCGATGACAGCGAAAACGCAGAGAAGATACTGTTAAAAATGAGAGCCAATGAAACAGAACCAATGTTGCTATTGGTAAGTGCCAAAGCAAAACACAAATGCATCCACATTGTGCTGTGTCAAACAAGATTTTTGAGTGGTGCCAACCACTCCTATATCTGACTTTGTCCGTGTGTCCGTATGTATGTATGTCCAATAAACAAACATTGATGACAACATCACATCAATACGGGGCTCATCAAAGGCACCACTCTCTTCACACAGGGTGTGATTTTTATTAATTTCCGAGGAGTAGGACGAAGGCTGGTCCTCCCAGTGGTGGATAAAATAGCAGTGACAACACAGAAATGGGCGTGGGGAGGAATCAATTGGCATAACGACTAAATTGGGGGGAAAAAGGGGTAATAAGCAAAAAAAAGAAAAGAAAAGTGATGTTGAACTGCTGAGCCTCTGTGTTGACAGGTGGATGTTATGAAGAAGGTCTACAGTCAGGTACTGGAGAGTGACACAGACAGGGAGAGTGTTGGAGACCAGATTGTGCCCAGAGACGTCAGACATCATTTCTACATTCCGGGCCAGACAAGCTTGCTTGCTATTGTAATCAAAAATATTAATCATCATAATTATGGATTGGTAGACAAATATGTCTTTATCGTTTTCTTAATGAGTTTGTTGCTCGTTGCTGATGGTGCCATAACTTTGGCCAAATCGTATGTAAATGCCTTCTCAGAATTTTTTTTATGCCTCTGTGAACATGATGTTTGGGGAAATGGGTTGTACATTATTCTGGTTAGTAACCCAGTTTCACAATTTACCCTTTTGTCTATTCAAAATGAGCAGTACAAGCTCATAGATCTTGCTTGTAGATCTGCTATTTTAGAAAAATCGTTGAAATGTGTGCAAATCTTTGAATATATATTTTAAAGCCAACGTTTTTAACTAAAATCTTTGCTCCTGGGGATACCACAGATGTCTTCTAAATCCTAACAGATTACTTACAGAGCCTCTGTGTTAATAGGTGGATCTGATGAAGATGCTCTGTGGTCAGGGACTGGAGAGTGACACAGACGAGGAGAGTGTGGGAGGCCAGATTAAACCTAAAGACGTTGGACATCATATCTACATTCTGGGCCACCAGGTATTAATTGTGTGTGTGCTATTGGAGGCTGCACGAGTATGCATAAAATTGTAATCCAGAAAATGATGATTAGATAGATGTTGATCATTTTTGGTGCTTTGCCTTGCTATTGGTGCTATATTTTTGTCCACATTTTATGCCAGGGCCTTAGTGATTTTATTGTGTGTCTTTGAACCTGATGGTCGAGGAGATTATATACTGTACATTGTTCTGGTTAGTAACCCCTTGCAAGGTACAATAGATGACCAAATAAGCTGTTTGAATTACAACATTGTGAAACATAAAATCTTGATCACTGTCGATTAATTGTGTGTGTGTGTGCGTGTGCGTGTGCGTGTGCGTGTGCGTGTGCGCGTGCGCGTGCGCGTGTGCGTGTGCGTGTGTGTGTGTGTGTGTGTGTGTGTGTGTGTGTGTGTGTGTGTGTTCTCCTGTCTCCTGATGTTCTATTTGCAAAAGGAGAGAACAGAATGTACAGTAGATTGTGTAAAATGTCACAAACGATTTTCTTCTGTCAGGAGGTAGAATGATAGTTGTGTAGGTGAACCAATAACTGCCAAGCCAACAATCATCATTCTAATAAAAATGTTTTTAGTTTGCCTCCTCGAGGGCTTCAACAAACAAGAAATTGAATTATTGAGTAAGAATTGTGTGTGTGTGTGTGTGTGTGTGTGTGTGTGTGTGTGTGTGTGTGTGTGTGCGTGCATTAGCGCATGCCCGAAGTACAACAGCCGCGGCGGACACTGTACGAAAAAGTTGGTGGCGGTTTTGTTACATCTCTGCCAAGACTGACTTTCCATTAACATCTAAATGCACACACACCTGTTGTAACTGCCAACGTTAGATAATGCGAGCAATGCTTGTGTGTGTGCGTGCGTGCACGCGCATGTCTTATTTGTCTCAGTGTCAGTCTGAAAGATGACAACAGATGTTCAGCGCAGGTTCTCAGTTCTGCCTTTTCAGTACAAAGAGTCAGACAGGGTATTTTTATCCATTCAACAGACTAGTTTCATCATGAACCGAAAAACCTTTCTGACTTCTCAGACAGTGAAACACACATACAAACACAAATCGTCATGACACGCACACACACACACACACACACACACACACACACACATAGATGCACTTATCTATGGCCTTATCCATCACTGTTTATTGTTGCGTCAAAGAAAGTATGTATGTCAAACACAGCTGAAGTGAACAATCATAAAATCATCATGATAGTGGAGACAGTCAACTAGTATCGCTGGATTGTTGTGTACAGTTAGTTGTCTGACATTCACTTTACGATTGTATTGGTTGTTTTAGTTTTTTTGTTCTGTGGTTCAAAAGTTCAAAGGGATTTATTGTCAAATGCACAATGATGCAGCAGGTAACAGCATTGCAGGCAGTGAAATTCTTGTACTAGAGCTTTCAGTGTAGTTTCTCGAGACATACTGTTGGCTCACACGTTTTCAAATGCTTCTGGCGAACAGAAAATAAAATGGATATCCCTCCAACTCCCATTTCCGTTTCAACTTTGCAGTCGCGTAAATAAGACCTACTGTTTATAATATCATTTGAGGCCTATAGTGCTCCTATCTAGCTTAAAATATTTTTTCAAGATATTTTAAGATAATTTAATGAACAGAAATGACAAACAGGTTACAGACACAGATTGTGCAAGAGTTGTTTGGCTTGAAAGACTTACCCTACACAGCATCTCATTCCAGTCCACTCTACAGTTGTGTGTTTGAGCAGGGCATGTGGTGAAAGAATAATGTGTTGTAGTAAAGTCTCATTTTCCTGCTTCCTAGTTGGCCAGACACAATAAGACCCTTAAGCAGAGCCTGAAGCCGCCGGGCAAGGTGTCAGGACTGGGGGCAGGGCTGGATCAGCACCATGATGATGATGCTCTTAATTTCTATGCCAAACACACCGCTCAAATAGAGGTAGGTCTTGGCATCCCATGTCTCTATCCGAACCATCCACCAAATACCATGGAAATATCACAATTTCCATCTCATGCAGCAGATTCAATTACAAATATAAAAGTTTAACTATAGCATCATGAGATGAATGGTAATGACGTGTGCATCTCCAGATTGTGCGCAATGACCGCACCATGCAACAGATAGTATTTCCCATCCCGAACATCTGTGAGAACATGACGGATGAATCAAAGGAGCGCGTGTTCACCACCACAGAGAGAGATGACCAGGGCAGCAAGGTCAATGACTTCTTCGAGCAGTTCGACAACCTTTTTAATGAGATGAAGTGGCAGAAGAAGATTAAAAGTAAGTCCCTGAATTGTGCAATGAGACTTTGTGGTTTCTCTAGTGAAAGAGATAATGATCGCTGCAACGGAAACTGTCATCAACACTCATGGGATGATTATAATGTTATGTTGCAGAATGCCATTGCCTGGGTGCCATTATTAACATAATACATCTTCAGGCCTACTCTGATTGCGTGTTTTTGCATATGTGTGTTTTTGTACGACTGTGCATGCTTGTGTGAGTCTATCCTCTACTAAAGCGCCCTAATGTGTTCATACTTCATACACAGAGAATACAGCTCTCTTCTGGTTCTCACGGAACATTTCCCTTTGGGGGAGTGTCTCCTTCTACCTGGCCTGCCTGCTTAACATCTCTGTGGCTGTTTTCTACCCCTTTGGTGATGATGAAGACGAGGGTGAGATGATCTGACTCACTTATTACAAGTAATAATGAACTAGCTTCAGATGCGGTGCTGGCTCAATTCCATCCTGAGTGTAACAAAGGAATAAACCTGTTCTCTTTGTAGACGGTACATTTGTCTAAAGCATGTCTCAGTCATTCACCCATTCACACACCAATGCAAGGTACTGTACCACCCTCATTGGGGGCAGTTAGAGTACAGGAAGTGTCTTCCTCGAGGACTCTTCATCCAACCTGGGAACGCATCTCTGTCAAAACCAGGAATGTCTGGTTTGCCTTACAAGTAGAGCACTTGGTTCACTTAATAATTCATTAGTTGATGATGTTTTATTCCTATGCCCAGGCACCTTGACCTTTTTCTGGGATGTTCTGCTGTGGGTGGCTCTTGTGGTGTTCACCCCCTTGCTGTACAAGTATGTCCTCCCCAAGCCGTGGGGCCTGGTGCTCTTCCTGGTGTCTCTCATACTGCGTGCCATCTACACTGTGGGCCTTGGCCCTGCTCTGCTGCTGATGGGAGCCACCAATGTAAGTCATATGATATCTGACAAAGGGTTGTGGAGGAATATGTTATTAATACGTACTTCTAGCTGTTTAGTCCCTTTTTCTGAGATACCTCTGCGGTGCTTTGCCATTTTCTTCCCTTTCAGTTGACCAACAAGCTGGTCTTTCTCGTGAGCTTCGTGGACACCCAGGTAACTTTCACCCATTGCTACAAAGAAGTGTTCATGGACAGGCTCTTCATCTACCATTTGAGCTATGCCCTCATCAGTGGACTGGGCCTCTTTGTACACGAGTTCTTCTACAGCTTCTTGGTGAGGCATTTCAATTTCATTGCATTGATAACAAGCGTACCAGAAGATTTGTTTAGGTTAAATGTTAGATTTGATTTGACAAAGATAGATTTTCTGTATGAATGAACTGCATAATTGTTGATGATGTTCCATGTTCTTCATGTTCCCTTAGCTGTTTGACCTGGTGATCCGAGAAGAGACACTGCTCAACGTTATGAAGAGCGTGACGAGGAACGGCCGTTCTATCGTCTTGACGGCCGTGCTGGCCATCTTCCTTGTCTATTTCTTCTCCATCATCGGCTTCCTTTTCCTCAAGGATGACTTCCGTATGGAGGTGGAGCGCCTTCCTGTACCAGGTCAAAAACCTCGATTTTACTCCAGATGGAGCTAATTAGATTTCCGTTGTTCTTAATCTTCCTCCTGATGAAGTCAGAGATTTGTGGACTTATTACCCTTCCCACAGCGATGTATGGCAGGGTATTGCAATCACTCCTGTGTGTATCTGTCAGTGTGTGTGTGGGCTCCTCCCACAATTTTTGGAAGGCAATCATAGCCAAGCAGAATGGAAGAATGTGATTGTACAACCTATGGCTCAAGAGTTATAGGCCAAAGCATAAAGAGGCCTGGTATAGCGTCACCATGAGGCCGATTTGAAAATATTTGTGACTTCCTTGGATTGTTGGGAGTGTGCATGTTGATCGCTGCAACGGTCTCCCAGATTAGCTGCGCACAGTCACACGGACGGACACTCACACAGACAGCGACAAAAACATAGTCTTTGCCTCCTGGCCTGTCGGCCTGGTGAAGACAATAAACAAATCTCTTGTTTGTAGACAAATGGAGACTCAAGCATTTGAAAAATTGTGGATGGGGCCTATTTCTTGCAAAAATGCCATATATCATGAACACATCTAATCAACCCCAAATTAGAATTGCATGTTGAGGGGACTCTAGAGAGCACACCTCCAAAAGTGTTTTCTCTTGCCACAAATGCATAAAGTCTCAACCATATGTTATAGAAACGCTATTTACCCCCGCAGCTTCCTTGTGTTGTGCCAGCTGCAACCCACCAGGACTGGCACAGCTTTGGGTAGGCCACCTAGCCTGGCGAAGACTTGCGCTGCAGTGCTCTTTTCTACTTTAGGGTTGTTTTGTTTTTTTGAGGGAGGGGGTTGTAATTCTATACATGGTTGCTAATGCTACACGTGTGGGCATGTGTACCTGTTGCATAACCTAGTGGCCGGCCGCGCTGTGCTGCATATCACCGAACAGTGCATGGCATAACAGTTTTGGATTATGTAATCTGCTGGGCTGAGCTCCGTCGGTGACTGCTGGCTGTAAGCCGTGTTGGGCCTGTGGGAATGACGGAAGCTCCACTGAACCTGAGCGATGCTGTGCCCAACCATCCACCTCCAGGAGGTCCCTGATCTCCAGCTCCCTGCTACAGCTGAACATACCACATCACTTCGACTCCCTCTGGCTCCTATAGCTACTGTTGGATGAGCCCCTGACCCTGTGTCTTGTCAGCTTCATTGAGAAGCCCTTTCGGAGAGTCTGGTGTTGAAATTCAAGCAGGGGTAGAACTCTGTCCACCTGGCTGATCTGAGCTGTACCCTGAGTTGCTCAGAGCTATGTTGATGTGCATTTGTAGCCTTTTCAGCTACATTTATCCACCCACCCAGCACCTGCCGTCTTAGTTTACACAATTCCCCACTAAAGTCTCTCTAGCTAGTTGTCTCCGCCAGGCCGAAAGGCATGGCGAGAGAGTATGTTTTGCCCCCTGTCCGTCCGTCCGTCCGTCCGTCCGTGTGTCCGTCCGGTGTGTCCGTCCGTCCGTCCGTCTGTCTGTGACCAGCTAATCTCCGCCACCGCTGGCCCGGTCGCTGTGAAAGTGCACACACACACTCCCTGGATGCCACAGCAGAACCTCTGCCCCACATTTTTCAGATCAGCCTGTCATAGCGCCACAATGCTAAACACATTTTTTTATATTAGTCCTACAAATTTTGTCCAAAAAACTTTGCTGTACAAAAAACATGTACAGCAAATTGGTATGCAGTATCTCTATAGTCATGTGATCAACACGGATTTGTCCGATTTTCCATATTCCATCCTGTTTGGCTAAGATTGGCTTCCAAAGTTTGCAGGATTGGTTCGTTTTGAACAAAATGCCTCAAATCATGAATGCAGCATGTGATTTCCGTGACATTTTTCACGTAGATTCCCACTTGGCCCAGGAAGAAATGCCACTTGAAAACTTTCAAATCAGCCTCATGGTGGCGCTATAACAGGCCGATTCACGTTTTTACCTATAACTGCAAAGATCTGGAACATCTGAAAAACGTTTGCCCTGCATTATTCACATATGCCTTTTAGAGCGCCACCAGGAGGCTAACTTTTGTAAAACATTTTTTTTGCTCTTACTCCTTCAGATTCTGTCCACAAATTACGCATATCAGTACACAGTATCTCTATAGTCATGTGATCAAGATGGATGTGTCCGATATTTAATATACCATCCTACTTGGCTAACATTGGCTTCCAAAGTTTGCTGGATAGGTCAGTTTTTAACAAAATTCCTCAAATCATGAACGCAGTATGCGATTTCTGTGAAATTTTGCACACACATTCCCACTAGGCCGAGGAAGAAATGGCACCCTTTTCACATTGGCCTATTATAGCGCCACCAGGAGGTCATAATAACCTACCTGACCTGGCGGAGACTTGTGCTCCGAGGAGCACTTTTTCTAGAGTTATCTGATTTGATTAGAGTTGATGTAAAGGGTTTGCTGCTACTCACAGCTAGTTGTCACATGTCACACGTGGGCCATTCTTTGTTATAATGACAGTTCTCTGTGTCATTAAGTCACTCACGTTCGTGCTTCTCGTTCCAGGTCCAAAGGATTTTTTAAGTAATAGAGTGGTTGGTGAGGCATGTGTGAGAGACAGATGCCCTGATCCCTCATCCAGCTCTGCTGTTGGTAAGTGTTTACTGAAAACAACAGAAAGTTCACTGAAATTTGATTCTAAGCTTTATTATAAATGTTTTCCTTTTTTTTGTGATCCTGTCTGTCAGTTCCGGGTAACTGGTGTTATTTTCAGTCTCATTGTCACACATATCAGATCTAGTGTGACAGTATGTTGTATACATTGCATGCATTTGTGCATGGAAGATGAGATGACATAAACTTTATATATCCCAGAGGGAAAACAGGGTTAAAGACATGTCAGGCATGAGACCTTTGCTGTCGGCAGCTCCTTAAAGGTTACACCCGCACACACCCACATTCACACTCACACACTCTCTCACACACACACGCACACACACACACGCACACACGCACACACTCACACAGCACAGCATGATGGTCCTGGAGGGGTGAGTCATGCCTGTCTTTGTTCTCCTGCCCTGTGTACGTCTGTGGATCACCTGTACTGCAGGGGCACGCACGTGACCTCACCCACACTCTCTCTCTCTCTCTTCATACACAGTAAATGTAGTGTTAACTCATTGACTGCCAGATGTTAAACCATCGTCTACCGTCCCCTTGCCAGCCAAAACGGCGATTTTACTGTACCTTTGAAAAACCATGGAATATTCTCTATGACCGCTGTCCTCACGGAGATTGGCTCATAACACGCACAGGGGTCCGGTAGAATCGAGGGGGAAAAAATGTCCGCCATTCCAAAGCTATGGCTGTTTGAATGTGGCTTGTTTTTTGACAAACACTTAGAAGACAACAGAAATCCGAGAAAATGTGACTTTTGTGAATCCTATAACATGAAAGGAGACGATCTTTTTTTTTGTTGTGATCACGTGATTTCTCGGTGTACTCTTCTTCGTGGTGCTTGGATCATTCACAGGCTTCACAGGAGGCTTCTCTATAACTTATTTTGCTGTGTGTGTGTGTGTGTGTGTGTGTGTGTGTGTGTGTGTGTGTGTGTGTGTGCGTGTGCGTGTGTGTCCTGTGATAGCCGAGGATGACGGGATGGAGAGGGTGTGTGACACGCTGCTCATGTGCATTATAACGGTACTGAACCAGGGACTGAGGAATGGAGGAGGCGTGGGGGACATTCTCAGGAGGCCCTCTAAAGAGGTCAGGAAACCACATGACTGAATGATGCCATCAAATATCATTGTAGGGTAACATACATTTGACATCTGGGAATATCACCAAATGTCTAATATCTGTACACTTGGTAATTCTCCAGTTGCACTATATTCAAGTCTTGTATTATGTCCATGCATTTGCACTTGCAAATTAATCATTTAATGTGTGTTGCTGCATCATTTTTGTCAAAGCAAATTCCTTGAAATCATGGAAATGACATATTCTAGATCTATTAAAGGCCTATGATTGACAACAACATGCGTTTATAAACGTGACAGTATACTCCACTCACCAGTTTGTGTCACCCTGATAGGGTGAGACACCAAGGCACCCTGTCCAGTGCAAGTGCACTGGACACAGACAGAGATAGACACAGGGAGACTGCGACTATGACGCGCTTAAGAGAGATGCCGTGCAGTTAAATCCCATGTCTGATTAACGTCAACATACCTTATTTATATTTTACCTTTGTATGTATATACTACACAGGAGCCTCTGTTTGCTGCACGGGTGGTGTATGACCTTCTGTTCTTCTTCATCGTGATAATTATCATTCTCAACCTGATCAATGGTGTGATCATTGACAATTTTGCCGCCCTGAGGAGTGAGAAACAGAAGAAGGAAGACATCCTTAAAACCACTTGCTTCATCTGTGGTGTGTTCAACTGTGCTTTACACAATAATAATATTATAATTATTCACTTTATCAAACACACAAACTAATTTACATTAAGTGACAATATCTTTTTAGAAAAAACATTTTGATAATTAGTTTACACATGCACACACACACAACTCATCCCGCAAACTAATCCCCACAAACAAATCCCCCGTTTGCCAATGTTTCATCACAGGGCTGGAAAGAGACAAGTTTTACAACAAGACGGTGTCATTTGAGGAGCATATCAAGTCAGAACACAACATGTGGCACTACCTTAACTTCATGGTTCTGCTGAGAGTGAAGGACCCGACCGAGTACACCGGCCCTGAGAGCTACGTGGCTCAGATGATTAAGGTTAGTAGTGCTTTATTGACTTCAATGCCAGACAGCTTGGTTAAGGTACAGTAACACAAATGATACATTTTCGTATTATATGCAAGGCACATGATGGCATGTCCTAGCCAACCAATGGCATGATTCAGGACATTTCTGTGTGACGCACAAACAACTTCTGTAGGCCACAAAAGCCTGAAGGGCCTGGTGAAGTAAAATTGAAATCTATTCAGCATGCAGGTTTCATAGTGTTGGAGTTTGAGGGTGTCTGGTCTAATCTGTTTCCTCAGTCAGGAGGCGTACACAGTGCTTTAGACTAGAGAACATTGTGCCTGCTGCAGCAGATGTATGGAGAAGAAAACAAAAACAGCACCAACATTAGTTTGTGAAATTTAGTTACACCAACATTATTGTTGTGAAGCACTTTTGTGTTTATTTGTTAAGTATTTATAATGTTTCCTATTTCCATTTGGCCAAAAGAAACGTAGAACGTCAACACACTAGCACATGTACCGACCTATACAAGCAGCGAGCCTGTATAGGTCGGCTTCACCACATAGTTACTTACTATTGATAGTTCATAATTGGACAGGGAGGCCCTGAAGTTATTACTATATCTTGTGTATTAATTGAGGAACATTTGGACCCCACAGCATTGATTAAATGTAGCTCGCACACACACACACACGCACACACGCACACACGCACACACACACACACACACACACACACACACACACACACACACACACACGTATTGTTTATTTATTTATTTTTCGTTTTTTGTTTTTTTTTGCCAATGTTTAGATGTATTTGAGCATTTAAATGCTTTGTTGGATTTTTTTTTTCTACTTTGATAAAACTCAAGCAGGGGTAGAACTCTGTCCACCTGGCTGAGCTGAGCTGTACTCTCGTTAGCATATTAATGAACGTACAGTACAGTATGAAGACATGCCTTGCATGTTTTAATAAGTAGCTGTGAGACACAACCGCTTCACCCGATATGGGGAGTTTTTGTAAGGGAAATCTAACGTTTGAGTAACGCATTTAAACCCAGATTATTGCTGTAATGTCAACACTTCAATAATTACAGTATAATTATTCCCAGCATTTTATTACTGATTTTAGCATCCTTCTACTAATTCACCACATCTCTGTTTGTCTGTCTGTCACTCTTTCACACAACCTGGAAAAGGTCCAACCAAAATGGTCTCAAACCTGCAGCGAGTGTCTCATATGACCCCGAGGTGTGCCCCATTGAATGGAAGTTCGGATGGACCAATGGTTTCCGAGAACCGAAAAAAACACGATTATCTTTCGGAATATCGTTCGTGTCGTCGGATTATATAATTGGCTGAGCTCCGCAACCTGTTTGTGTCATGAAGGCAATATAAGAGAAAATGAGACAGTTGAGAACGTGAGATGTCAAGACGTAATGTCCTGGAGCGACGACGCGAAGCAAAACGCCATGCACCTGAGATTGAGTCCACACCTCAATATGTCAAAACGGCAATTATAACAACTACATCTACATCATGTACAACTATATCATGTACAAATGTACCATGTACAAAAAGAAAGAAGTATTCCTAAATCGCACCATTCCCAACTCACATAGCGCCCAAGTAGGCTGGCGCAGAATAGGCTGGCGTCCAAAGGGCGCCGGTCTAGTATGCATAATTCAAATAACTTTTGGTGAGCCTTCCTAGTCAGCATGCAGGTTCCATAGTGTTGAAGTTTGAGGGTGTCTGGTCTTAATCTGTTTCCTCAGTCAGGAGGCGTACACAGTGCATTAGAGAACATCCTGCCTCTGCACCAGACGCGCGTGGAGAGAGAAAAAAACAGCCCAAAATGAGACTGTGAGCATCTAGCCCTCTGCCCGGCATCCCAATTTATTCTCCATATCCCTTGTTGGTGGATGGAGATGTGTCGCTGCTCAGGTAACACATGTGCTCTGGCAAACTCATCACGTGCTGGGAGGCAATGCAGCTAAATAGAACCCATACTTAACAAGCTTGACTTTACCCACTGTAGTCAAGCCCGCTGTATGATAATCATTGCAGTGTCTCATACATGAGACAGGTGAGATGTAAGGTGAAGAAGGGAAGGTGCTGCCGTGAGGTTAATGTATTCACGCAGGGCTTTTTCTGATTATCATTTAGCCTCAATGGAGATCATATTGGTTACATAACTGTGCATAATTTGCATAACAATGAGGTGACAGGCATCATGTAATATGCATCAGCAGTGACTTTGAACAGTTTTTCTCTCAGCTGCCAGGCCAAGGTAATGGTGCATCATGATGTAATGATGAGTCAGGATTTTGCATGTACACAAGCAGGAGATTACAGTTGAACTTTTTCCAAAACAAAGGATATCCAAATGGCCTCTCAATGTTTAAAACAGCACTTTGTTGTGTGATACCGTGGAAAATATGTCTGCTTTGGAATGATTCCATGGCAGTTCAGTTCCGCATCAGAGTGATCCATTTGGTGTCTACAGTACCATGCAGCGGAGCGCAGAGTAGAGAGTAGGTTGTGGGAGAGGGATGGATGGTACACTGGTGCAGGGTTATTATAGTTAAAACTAAATGACCAAAACTAGAGTTGGAAAAAACATTTTAGTTAACTGGAAAAAAAGAAAAAAAAACTAGGCTTTACAAAAAAGTTGATCTAACTGAAACTGTATTGTGTGTTTACAAAACTAACTAAATGTAACAAAAATCATAGATAAAATGTCCTTAGTTTTAGTCTTTGTCAATATGTCATACATAAGCCTAGTATTTTGGGTGGATATGAAATCTTCCAATATTTCTCTTAAAAAATTGTGAAAATTGCACATGACATGGTTTATGTTTATGTACGATATATTGAAAGGCCGAAGCTATGAATAGACACTGATATGTATTAATGTTAGTATCGTTCCTTTAAGAACTTAAATCCTATATACATGGTATAGTGGACTGGGTCTCCCATGGCTCTATAATAGATCTGCTAGTATTCCCCTCTACATCAAATCTCTTGTTGTGCTTGTAGATCTCGAAAATAGGAACACTAAGGTTCATGTGGTTAACTTGTTCTAATATCCACTACAGTTGCTTACCGTGTGGCGGATTCATCATGATCAGGTCCTCCTCCTCCCCTCTCCCTGTCTGCATTGCACTGAAACCTGATGACCTTCTCAGCAACACACTCTCAGAGTGGTGTATATGTGGTTGGCTAGGACAGAGTAATGGAGCTCTAAGAAAAGAATAGGATCCCATTATATTGAGTGTACTATGTGTGCATGTGAGCCTGGATGTGGTCGCAGTGATTGTGTGTGGCAATGAAAAATGATGACCAGCTAGCAGGTACCGCAGCAACCACAACTACTGTTACATAACCCATTTCAACTGCCTAATAGAGCTAATAGCTCACCCCTGCCTGCCTGGCACGTGTCCCCACAAGTCCCCTCTCTCGCACTCTCACTCTCTCTCTCTCTCTCTCTCTCTCTCTCTCTCTCTCTCTCTCTCTCTCTCTCTCTCTCTCTCTCTCTCTCTCTCTCTCTCTCTGTCTCTCTCTCTCTCTCTGTGTGTGTGTGTGTGTGTGTGTGTGTGTGTGTGTGTGTGTGTGTGTGTGTGTGTGTGTGTGTGTGTGTGTGTGTGTGTGTGTGTGTGTCTCTCTCTCTCTCTCTCTCTCTCTCTCTCTCTCTCTCTCTCTCTCTCTGTCTCTGTCTCTGTCTCTGTGTCTCTCTCTCTCTCTCTCTCTCTCTCTCTCTCTCTCTCTCTCTCTCTCTCTCTCTCACACACTCTCTCTGTCTCTCTCTCTCTCTCTCTCTCTCTCTCTCTCTCACACACACACACACACACACACACACACACACACACACACACACACACACACACACACACACACACACACACACACACACACACACACACACACAAACAAACACATAATTATTATCACACCATGAGCCCAGTATTTCCTTGGCAACGCGACTGGGACACATTGCCAACGGAAACAGAAAAGGGTGAACAGAAAAGTGGCATCTAAGCTGGTGATCTATAGCAAGGAGCACATCCTAAAATAAGATAATGTATGATAAGGCAAGGCAGGTATATTCGTAGCACATTTCAACAACGAGACAATTCAAACTGCTTCACACAAAACATTAAGAGCAAATGAAACAATTATAAAAGGACATTTGAATACAATTAAAAATAGTTGCTAAATAGTTAAAGGTAGGGTAAGTGATTTTCTTTGGTTAGAATAAGTGTTAAATAGCTCTATATTCTGATAGTACTCATTATAGAGTGTTTGTTCAGTAAAAGGAGCGTCCTTGTCTCTCCAGCTCTTCATAAAACAGAAAATGCATTTTCATTTCAGTTTCAGTTTCATTTCCAATGTTATCCAATCAGGATAGAGAACTCAATGAGGATATAGATTAAACAAGTGAAATAATTGGAAGTGATGACACTAACAAATGAGCAAGCAAAATTGGAACTGGAACACTATAAAAATGAAGCTTAAAAATTGGTACTTTCTCCTGATTGGCTGAGATTTTGACACCTACCAGAACATGTATTTTCTGTTATTAAAGAGCTGGAGAGACATGGAGACTCCTGTTACTGAACAAACACTCTATAGCAATGATTACTATCAGAATATAGTGCTTTAACCTTTTAACAAAATACTTTTTGTTTTAACCCAAAAATATCACTTACCCTAACTTTAAGAGAATAGAAAATAAGAATAAGCTAAAAAAAAAAAAAAGATTAAAATATGAGAATAATGTTACAATGCAGCAAAATAAATGCATCAAAAACATCAATAAAAGGCAGTGGGCGAACAGAAAAGTCTTCAGCTTGGATTTAGAAGAATAGAGTTGTAGCAGACCTTTCTGGGATGTGGTGCATAGAAACTGAATGCTGCTTCTACACATTTAGTTGTGACCCTGGACAGAAAGCAGACCTGTTCCAAGCTACCTGAAATATATGGATGGTTTATAACATACATTTAGCACAACATGAGAAATATATTTTGGCCCTAAACTATTGGACAGTTTTATTTTGAAATCAATACACTTTTATTGATCCCCAACTCCTTAGGGATATTCAGTTGTCATAGCCGCATCATCAGTAAGAATGAAACACAATATATGTACTGTAGGTAGCAGTAGAGAGATAAGAATAAACATACAATACAAATTAAATAAATAAACTTCTAACACCATATATCTGCACTGGGTTTGAGTTATAAAATAAACAAATATATATAACAAATATATATTATATAAATAAATACAAGTATAACTAGAAAAAGTGCTCCTCGGAGCACAGGTCTCCGCCAGGTCAGGTAGGTTATTGTGGGCCAGCAATGTTTGGAATTCAGTCATGATAGAGGTGAGTGGAATCTGTAGAAGTTGAGGGATTAATGTTGATGAAGTTATTGCACTTGACACAATTGAACAAGTTGATTTGTGGGAGTGTAGAATATAGTTTTGTGTTTGAGTTACTGTTAATTGTATTGTTATTAATGTGAAGTGGCTTGTTATTAGTGTTATAATCAGATTTTTTTTTGGATGGAAAGCAAACCACTCCTGCAAACTTTGGATGCCAATCTTAGCCAATCAGGATGAAATATGAAAAATCGGACACATCCGTCTTGATCACATGACTGTAGAGATACTGTGTACTGATTTGCGTGATGTTTGGACAAAATATGTAGGAGTAATATAAAAAGTGTGTTTTGCGAAAATCGTCCCCCTGGTGGCGCTATAACAGGCAGAAGTAAAAGCAAAGGTGAAGCAGAGGTTCTACTCTGCCATCCATTGAGTGTGTTTCAGGTCGATCGGGCCAACGTTGCCGGCGGAGACAAATATATATTATATAAATAAATACAAGTATAAATATACAGTCTATCACCAGTGTTGAGCACAAATCATACGGTGCATTACACTATCCACCAGTCAATGCTCTGTTCTTATCTAGCAGTTGGAACAATAAAACCTCGTTGGTGTTGACTTTAATAGCATGAAGTATATCCTTCTTTATGATGGAGACTGGGTGAGTGCAGCAGTCCTCTCAGGTGAACTTTGTTTATTCTTAGGGTTAAGACCATAACAGAGGTGGCAAAGCAAAGATAAAGCACAGAGTACTGAGCACATTTCTCCTAATAATAATCAGTTTACATGGTTTCATGCTATGCTGAATAACTTGCAGTGTGTGCGAGTGTGCGTGCGTGCGTGCGTGCGCGTGTGTGCGTGCGTGTTTTCCTGCGTCTTTTACAGCATTATATCTTTATTATATCACTCTAGTTGTTCATTACAAGTTTAGAAGTTACCTGAAGTCACCTGGAGGATGGAACTATACTGTTAACCACTTATGTTTCAATATGTTCCAAAAAGCACACGACGCATCACACCGTGACACATGATCTTGCAGATCTGCTATTTTTAGAATTCTTTAAAAATATTTCAAAATCTTTGAAACCTCTCTTTACTTTTTTTTCCAAAAGTGGGGGCCATTGGATTGCATTGCTTTGCGGGGGTTTACAGAAACACATTTTCTGCACAGCCAATTTCTCATTTCAGATGCTTCCTATACAGGGTACAGGAAGGAAAGTGATCGCCAATGAAATGTTTGCTCTACTATCTCGGGAAATACAATGCAATAGCATCATACTGTAGGTCTTCTTTAATCTTCTCACTTAAAACCAGAAAAAAAGAAAAGTGTTGAATATTTGATTTAAAATTGGTGTCTGGACAGAATGTCTCAGTACAGTGACAGGCACATGAGTGTCTGTATAATCATGCTCACTGAGGTGTTCAAATGGTTCAGTGAAGCGTACAGTTGTACTGTACTGTACTGCAGTGGTCAATAGAGACAGGGTGGGCTAGTTTTCTTCAGATTACTTTCAGTCACCCATATCACTTTAGTCTGATGAAGAAAATTCAGCATTCGGTTGCATAAGTGAGTATATTATGTTCAAAGGGTACATTATATTAATCCTTATTAATGTCTCTTAGCTCTCTTTATTAAGTCCCTGTGTATGGCGAATCCATTCGTCACAGCTGGCTGTGTAAAATGGGGATCTGTAAGCCGTTACTTTTGCTGTGCTGATGCATCTTTGTCTTTGAGTGCACAGTGCCTATGCTGTTCTCTGGGTAGCATGAGGCATGGAAGCTATTGTCTTGAAATTCTATTGGCTCCCATGAGGCCTGTCGTCTGACAGCCCATCATTTTTCAGGCAAGCTCTTTTTTTAGAAGGATTCAATTCATACGGAGAAGCTCCGCTCAGTCTCATGCAGCTACTCTGTTGGTCACTATGTCTGCTTGTCTGTTTATGTCACTGTCGTTGTCACTTTACCTGCCACACAAGGCCCTGTTCTCTCTCTATATATTTTCCTGTTGTGTTTGTTTTCATGACACCCGGCGTGACCTTAAAGCACCTGCAGTCCACAAACCTCAGTTCCTGTAAACTTTACAGTGTAAAGTGTCAATTATTGATATATATAAGTGTGTGTGTGTGTGTGTGTGTGTGTGTGTGTGTGTGTGTGTGTGTGTGTGTGTGTGTGTGTGTGTGTGGGCATATTGGTGTTTCTCTTGTTTTTACCATTGCTATAAACTATATAAATGTGCTTCAACCATTTTGGAAGAGAAAACATCATTTTCAGTCCCTCTCCATACATTTTACATGGGAGCCAAGTTGGACATGAACTACAGTAGGAGTCCTGTGATCTGTTATGTGGATAATAGTCTCGCGTAGCCAGACCCCACAGAAAATGAAAAACAGCGACCTCTGCTTTTCTGATATTCTGTGGAGTCTGGCCGGAGTATAATGTTAGACTAGAGCGCAGGGAAACACCGGTTTCATGGCTGCCTCTAGCGCATCACTTCCGGTTGGTGCGACTACATTTTCATTCCCACTAACAATATTTCTACACGGAACACTAACACCACTTCTCCCAGAGAACATGGAGGGTTTTGGTTATAAGCCCACTTGTTTCTATGATGAAAGAGTAATTTAAAATGTGAATATCTTTCCGTGGTTTTGTCCGCTCCGAGGACGCTATTGTTAAATTAGTTTCGGCTAGTTTCGAGGGGGGGAGGGTGGACGGACCCGTGAATCCCGCCCACTACATTTGATTGGGTAAAGCGCGGCCTCCTTCCTGATCTGAAGGCACGCCCACTTGTTGCCATTGCGCACACGTTATGACGAATCGCTCCGACAGATTCCACCGCAGGTCAGAATCTGTTCTTGAGAGATTATGTGGATAATGCTGATAATGTTGATAAGCACATGGACTAGTGCGCTATAAGCAGTGGTTCTCAAACTTTTCCATGTCATGGACCCCCAAATTAATATGCATTTGGCCGCTGACCGCCTGACCCACATCGGAAAATATTTTGTGGCACTATCAAATCATCAGTGTTAATTTAACTCTGGTGTGTGTCAAAATGGACCCAACACTGAGGATTGCTGTAGTCTGCTCTTATGTAAGCGGAGTACCTCACTCCTCCTACTATACCTAGTGTGCCGGTGCCAGTCATATCCCACACTCTGTGCACCCTTTTTTATCGTTGGAACTGGCAAAAAAGGGTTATTACATAATATCAGCTGATGGCGATCCGTCTCGCTGAAACATCTCTCACGCTCAAACGTGCACTCTCGCACTCTGCTGTACCTCTATACTGTATATACATACCGCTGCACACGTACCCACAGATGTGCAAACACAGACACATCAGCACACTTTAAGTCTGTTACATAATGTAATAGCTTGATGCTGCTCGCTGTCTGTGTTTTCTCGTGGGAATGCTTTGCATGCCTGGCTCTGTCTCCACTGCAGTTGTTTACACTGGGAAAAATAAAACTCATTATGAACAGAATATGCACACGCACGCCCATACACACTCTAGAAAGTTTTGTTGTTGGTATGTGACAGTGACTCATTCCTACATCAGCAATGTGTTTGTGGAGTGGGTGAGAAATTGAAGTGCCTGTTGTGGCTCACATTAGTGTATAACTGCTATCTGTACTATCCAGGAGACTGCGGTCCTGGTGTGAAATTTTCACACCGCCATTTACGGAACATCGTCCAGTTCCCATAGAACTGTCCGTCTCCAGCCATTTATGTTTATTTATTTATTTTTTAATTCCAGTGATTCCATAATATTTACGTAAATCTTTTTTTCTGTACATAACGTAACACAGCATCTGTCCTTCAGCCCACTGTCTCCACCTCCATTTTCCACTTTGTCTTTCTCTCATACTGGTCTCTCCCTGTGTCTCCTCTCCTCCCAGGAGAAGAACTTGGACTGGTTCCCCCGCATGAGAGCCATGTCTCTGGTGAGCAGCGAAGGGGACTGTGAGCAGAACGAGATGCGCTCTCTGCAGGAGAAACTGGAAAGCACCGTCACTGTGGCCCTGCTCTCTGGCCAGCTGGCTGAACTTAAGGAGCAGGTGAGGTCATGCTTCATCACTGACTTTCAGTAGAAAGGTCTCAATTTAGTCGCAGCCCGCAATCAAATCCAAATAAACAGACCCCTCTAAAAGGAACAGAGAAACAAAAAAAGAAAAACAGTGAATTGATCTGTTTTTCACAATGCCACATTATCATCTCAAGAAATAGAGCCCGCACTCCAACTCCAATGGAAAAGATCAACATCATTGGTAGTCCATGTCATGACCACATTTTGATCCTCTAGGGATCTTCTTCAGGTAATTTATTGTCATCGATTTGTTAAACTGCCATATAGCATTTGACTTCAACTAGAGTCTTGGTAGTTTTCGCCAAACCCACCTGTGCTGCCACTCAGTAGGCCTGTCTTTCCTCCTTGCTGTCTTTGAGAACTCAGACTAAGAAAGAAAAACACCCAAAATGTCAGGTTACATGAAAGGGCTCACAGCAGACCATACCTTAACCCTCCCACGTATGTGCCTGACAGTCTACTAACTATGGGCTCTGAATGAGGCGGGAGGGCCCCTGGCTGTTTTGGCAGACTGGCTGCTCTGCAGCAGTGTGACTGATCAGTCCCATCACCTACCTCCTCTGCATGTGATCCCAGTCACAGACTTCTCCTTGTTCCTCTTCCGCCACATGTGTGAAAAACAACTCTCACAGATCGAGGGAAGGATGCGGATCACACGGTCCCATAAATGTCACCAAACAACTTCCTTATGTAAAAAATAACAAGAAATAACAAATCAAACTGTGCCTTCTGTTGCTCATCACACAGTGTCTTATCACTGAGCCTTTAGTACAGGTGAACTACAATGTTTTTAATTTGGAACCCAGTAGTTTGTGTCTTGACTAGCCTGGACATCGCTGTGATTCCTTATTATGTCTAAAAGCACTATAATTGACTGATTGACCATATTCACACGATGGCCTCTTACCTCATACTCGGGGGTAGGAAACCCCTCCCCATCGGGGTGCGAAATGGCCACCATGTTAACATAATCAATGCAGTGCTGTATGTGCACATGTATGCTGGAAAATAATTCTGTAATATAATAATTGTGTCTGCACATATTCACAAATATTTACCCTGAGAGAGGAGAGTGCCGGTTGATAACAGTTAACTGTCCAAGTTCTAATACGGCTAGTTGACCAATCAAGCAGAAG
The DNA here is from genome assembly GCF_963454915.1 of Gymnoscopelus microlampas. Classification (NCBI taxonomy): domain Eukaryota; kingdom Metazoa; phylum Chordata; class Actinopteri; order Myctophiformes; family Myctophidae; genus Gymnoscopelus; species Gymnoscopelus microlampas. The sequence continues at coordinate 37,334,097 of NC_139943.1, forward strand.
TTTGATTGGCCAACCCGACCTGTTGGCTTAAATGAATGGCCGAGCTTCGCGTAAAGTTTGTGCCGCATAGCCAATATAAGTGACAGTGAATGCAATGGAACAGAAAGTGGACAAAAGCCATAATATGGAAGTATGTGATAGAATTGCAGTAATGTTGGGATGGAGGAGGAGAAGAAAGGTATTTATTTACTTTTCTTCATCAAATTCAAAGAAAAGTGGGAGAGAACAGAAAGCACAGTTTGGGAAGTTTGAGAAAGGAGGTTATCATAACATGGATGATGACCATACTGTGTTACCGCCTTCCATCGTTGAATGAATATAACTAGTTATAGTAATACAGATAGATACATATACATACCTCTCTTTCTCTCTCTCTTTCTATCACTCACTCAATCACACACACTCACTCTTTTCTCCACAGATACTAGCAGAGCTGAGGAAGAACAGGAAGAGCTTCCAGATGCCACCTCAGGCCAACATGCTTAGAGGGTCCAGCACGGAGTCTCAGTAGAAACCACACTGGGTATTTACCCAGACACAAAACCCACAATCACAGATCATTACTTTGCGAGGGGCCAGCCTATCTGCATTTTCAAAAAGTGCCTTTTCTTTAGCACAACTTTGCCTTATTTGAGAAAGCAGTGCTTTTATTGACTAGAGCTCGACCGATACCAGATTTTTGGATCAGACACTGATCATCTGACCACCAATTACCAATGCTTTGTCAAAAATGCAACAATTTGATTAAAGTTTATATTTGACAATATTGAACTTGTAGGCAAACAAATAAATACAATAACTTTTGTGAATTGTAAATTAAGTCATCTTCAATATGTGAAAATAGCATTTAACTTTAATTATATAATTAAAAATGAATTACACAAATTAACTGAACATTTTATTTAAAAAAAAAATACATTTTTTTTTAACTTCTCCATGATTACCAATACTGATGGCTGATATATCGGCCAGACCGATATGGCCTATCGGTCTGGAATCTATAATAAACTTACCTATCTCAAGGTTATGTTGTTTAGTTTTGGTTGTCTGTCACCATATAATAATGGCAGTTAAGTAAACAAATAAGATCAGGTATTTTCATCAGGTATTTTCGGTGTTGGCACATGGTCGTGCGACACAGTATTAATCAGAGAGCTAATAAATGCATATCCTTTAAATGGAAGGAAGAGAACCCAGCACTGTGCTCTCTCTGGCTCAGCCAACTAACTTCCTGTTATCCCAATGAGAGAATACAATCTGAGATTCAGGGCTCTATTAAAGACTTCTTATTGAAGACCTGGTCTTATTACTTAATTTAAGACGTGGAGGCGTGACCAATGCCATTTTGCTATTATGTGTGCGGTAATCTGCGCACTGCACCAAGGCGCTATGCGGTAAAATGGCCCTGAATTAGTCATGGGTATGTTTGGGCGTTACTTTAATCAATCCAATCAGAGTACCCGCTGCCATTCCCTTTAAGATCAGCGCAAGACGCAGTGCTATTTTCCGTGCACTAAGTGGTGAGAGCAATGCTCACATTGAAAGGACCAAAGAGACTGAAATATCTGATCTCCAAGCAGTGGTGTAATTTGCCTAGGGTTGCTGGGTTATGAGAACTCATACACGGGACTTCCACGCAAGGGGGCCCTCCAGGAGAGGATTAATTAATTAATTTAAGTTTATTAATTTATGTTTTTAATAAATAAAAATAGCCGCTCATATTACACAGTGAAGGCATCTACTATTATAATTATTTTGGTCATTTCCAATATATTATGTAGCCTATAGGATTATATCACCATAATAGTATTCATATTATTTCCGAGATGAGACGAGAAGAGCACCATTCCGCCGGTGGTAACTGGAACGCTAGCCCCATTTTTTTTTGCGGACCGAGGCCGCCGGATTAGACCCGGGGCGAGGGTGTTTTAGGACGCGCGTTCTTCTATTCCATTCCGGAATGGAGAGAGGCGCATGAAAGAAAAAGGCGGAGAACACGATCCACTTCTCAGCTAAAAACAGCTGTAAAGACCTTTATTTTATTTTATTTCATTGGATTAATGGAGGAGGAATAAACCTTTGAGATGCCACCTAGAGTGGAACTGGAACACGAGTCAGATCGGATGGATTGAAACGTGCGAGTAGGGCTGTCTGTCCATACTGTACATGCGTAATACGTGCCCTGTCCCTGTCCCGTGCTCCATGTTTCCTTTTCGCTTGATATTGTTTGATGGAGAGACAAGAAAATCATGATTCATACACCTAATAAAAATAGACCCTTCACAGATTATAGAGAACTTGACATTTTAACAATCGGATCTGAATTGAATGAGTACGGCTATAGACGAATCCACAGAGCGCTGCGGTGTCAGACTCCTGCTGCGGTGTGCATTCTGACACTCTATAGTTAAATGTGAAGCTCTTGCTGACTATATATATATCCACGCTCTGTGCGCCCAATGTTTCCATTTCGCTTGATATTGTTTGATGGAGAGACAATAAAATCATGATCCATACACCCAATGAAAATAGACCCTTCACAGATTATAGAGAACTTTAAATTTTAAAAATCAGATCTGAATTGACTGAGTACGGCTATAGTTAAATGTGAAGCTAAACGACTATATATATATATCCACACGCTCTGTGCGCCCGATGTTTTCTTTTCGCTTGATATTGTTTGATGGAGAGACAATAAAATCATGATCCATACACCTAATGAAAATAGAGACTTCACAGATTATAGAGAACTTTAAATTATAACGGTTCAGAATTGAATGAGCACGGATTAGTTAAACTGCCGGCTTACAACCAAACATTTCTTTTTGCACTTGAAACGTGGTCTGACCACGTCTTAGCGGTATGCGGTGAATATGTTTAAGTCAAGGTGCATAATAGCAGATACCGCATTGCGCCCTTAATTAACATATGAACACTCCCCCATGCGTAAAATATGCTGGCGAGTCTTATTACTTAAGTGTTTGCGTTCAGCGCAACTTGCATAATAAGGATTGCACATAAGATGGTGGGGTTATAATTATCACCTAAGACGTGGATTTAAGACTTGCATAATAGGGCCCTCAGAGGTCTAATGTAATTGAGGGAATCTGGCGTAACTTGATTGACTTTGTACTGCATCTACTGTAGATGATTGAGGAGTCACGGGAAGACAAAATGCTGTTGCATTCCAGTCCATTTTTAAATTAGTAATGTATGCATTTTAATATTTTTTTTTATATATGTATACAGTCTATTTTTCTGGAGCAGTTATTGTGACCTTTAATACTTTGCATACTGATTATCTTTGTATTTATTTCTGTATGTCTTTGTATTTTCTTGTTTGCTAATGTGGCTTAATGTTACTTAACAGCCACATGAAGACAATTACAAATTGAGGATACTATCACCTTAAAGGTAGGATAGGTGATGTGTTTTGCTATAGAGTGTCTTCTCTCTCCTGGTTGGATGAAATTGGTATCCCGACCTGAAAATGTATTTTAACAAAAACATTTAACTTTAAATACCCTACCTTTAAGAATATATGAAGGATTAAAAAAATGTCTCAGCTGGATTTGGAAAATCTTGGATGCATTAATCTTCAGTAGACATGGTGTCTCCCTAAAAATCAATGAGACAGCTGTTGTTGATTCAGAACACTGATGCTCGAGTCCTTACTAATTCTGAGGAAGTAGATCATATCACTCCAGTTCTTAGATCTTTACACTGGATTCCTTTCCCAAATTATGTTGTTGGTCTATAAAGCACTGAATGGTTTCAGGCCAAAATACTGTACATCTCTGATCTTGTGCTACACCATTAAATGTCCAGGCCTCTCAGCTTGTCTGGGACATGTCTACTTTCTGAACCCAGAGTCAAAACTAAACATAGTGAAGTAGCGTTCAGCTTTTACGCATCACATATATCTGGGACAAACTCACAGAAAACTGAAGGTCTGCTACAAATCTCTTTTTTTCCTCTCTTTTCTTTTCTTTTCTTTTCTTATCAAAGCTGAATACATATCTGTTTGACGCTGCCTTTTACTGAGGTTTTTGTCCTGCATTGTAATTGTTTTCTCTTTTTTCAATGAAATTGTATTCTCTAATGTTTTGTGATAAGCATTTTGAATTGCCTTGTTGAAATGTGCTATGCAAATAAAGTTGCTTTGCTTTGACTTTGATTGATTGATTGATTGATTGATTTGATTGGACATGACATGACACTGACATGATACTGATAATGTCAGTTATGGTCAGTATCATGATCAGTATCAGGGTCTGACATCCCTGTGGCAGAGCTGGTAACATTCTACATGCTACCAGGCCAAGGAAGAAATGCCACCCTACATTTTTCAAGTCAGCCTCATGGTGGCCCTGTAACAGGCAGATTCACGTTTTGGCTTATACAGTTCAACAGTTATAAGTAGTGGGGATGTGCGTACAAAGTTTCACAGAAATCGGAGGCTGCGTTCATGACTATTTACCAATGGACAGAATGCCCCCGTCCCCCTAGTTAAAAATCACTAAAATCACTATAACGATAGAAAGGAATACATGTTTTTTTCATCTTTTAATTATTATCATTACAAACTAATAAAATAACCCTTGTTGTAAAAAAACAAAGTTGTCCTTTAATGTTAAATCTGATATTTGTAAATTGATGAGATGTTTTCTAATTTATATAAGTGACACAATTAGGGGGCACTGGCACAAAAAAGGTTGAGAAACACTAGCTTAGGCCATGCCCCTAATTTTTGTCCTTAAAGCCTACTCAGTGAGTTATCTCTTGTGAATGATTTGCCAGACATGACAGACATGTGCCAGTGTTGTGTGAGTATGCCGCAGAGGTGCAGAGAAAGGTGAAGTTAAGGTAAATGGATTTAATCAAATTCTTGGTAGTCCACAGTGAGTCATGTGATGATCCCAGTGCTGACTGTGTCTGTATCAGAGGGTGAGACCAGGTCATCCCCACAGTTCAGTTATTGGTTGTGCCTGATTTGTCAGGGTGGTACGTTCATCCGTTCCTGATTGGTCCAGTTTAACTCTCCCTCTGTTTTGAAACTGCTGCGAGGGGAGAAGGGAATGTCAGTTGATTGTCAGCTGTGTTCACCTGTGTCTGGTTATTATATATTATATTATATCTCTGCTGCCTGGCATAAACCAGCCAGAATGTGGAGGTAGGAGGTTTTGTTCATCATTGATAAGAACAGCTAAATGGACCTCCAAGCTCACAATTAGGTTGGAGGTCAAAAGGGGGCCTGCAAAACCAGCCCACTCCACCCCCCTTTGAAGGAGTTAGCTGGTTTAGCAGAACGTTTGAGGATCCAATGGAGTTAGCTGGTGTTGTCAGAAGCGCTTTTTAATACATTTCATTGGTTCAATATTTTTTTTTACCAACACACAGACGTAAAGGGTGTTCAATAGCACTGATTAATGGAAAACTAGAAAAAGTGCTCCTCGGAGCAAAGGTCTCCGCCAGGTCGGGTAGGTTATTGTGGGCCAGCAATGTTTGGAATTCGCTAACCAGGATGGAATATGAAAAATCGGACAGAACCATCTTGATCCCTTGACTACATGACTCACATCACATGACTATAGACATCATGTGTACCGATTTGCGTGAAATTTGCATAAAATCTGAAGGCTTAATATCAAAAAGATTGTTTTACATAAGTCGGCCTCCTGGTGATGCTATAAAAGGCAAATGTGAAAAATGCAGGGCAAAGGTTTTTTCTTGGCCTCTAGAGTGTGCATACAAAGTTTTACACAGATCGGTGAAGTTATAGGTAAGAACACGAATCGGCCTGCTATAGCGCCACCATGAGGCTGATTTGAAACATTTCAAGAGGCATTTCTTTCTCAGCCTAGTGGGAATGGGTGTGGAAAATGTCACGGAAATTGCAAGCTTTGTTCATGATTTGAGAATAATTCCTTTTGGAGTTAGGAGAGATTGAAGTTATACTTAACGTTTAACCACTTGAACCCCAGCATTCCTATTCTGGGGTGGAAATTAGCCAAACATAACTGATCTACAAGCTCACAACGTGTCGCAAGGTCCGTTTTACTAATTCAATCCAGAGGGTCTAAGTGGTTAAACTGAAGTGATATTGATGAATTCAAAATATTAGTATCCTGCTGTGGCACCCCTGGACTTGTGTCACGGCACCCTAGGGTGCCACCGTCTGCCACGGGGCACTTTGAGAAACCCTGCCCTGGAAGGTAGTTAGTTATTGCTCCACACTCCCTAGGAGCAGGGAGAGAGGGGCGGGCTTTTTAAGTCCTCCAATTGTCGGGCTCCCCCCCCCCTTCACACACACACACACACACACACACACACACACACACACACAGTCTCTGCAATGTTTTGGAAGTAAAAGATCAAAATAAACAACTCATAATATAACGTTACTCCAGATGAACGTTGAGTAGAGTTGTCAGTGTTTACCAGAGTGGTGAAAGCTGCAAAGACACACGTGTGACAAGACTGTTTCTCCATCTGACCAACCTGAGGTGAGTTTCTGCAGGTGACTTAGCTTAGCTAATTAGCTGCTTTACTGCTTAGCATTAAAGGAATTGATGGAATTGTGTGTAATTTCACTTTTATTTTACTTGGTAAAGCAACAACTAGTCAGGATGCAGCATTGTTGTGTTGTGTGATGTGATGTGATGTGATGTGATGTGATGTGATGTGATGTGATGTGATGTGATGTGAAGTGAATATGTTATATTGTTGAGCTGTGTTTGATTGTGATGCTAAGACAGGCTACAGTATGCAGGCCTAGTCAGTGGTGTTGTAAACCAGGGGTTCTCAACCTTTTCAGGCCGCGACCCCCAAAATAATGATATTATTTCCCGCGACCCCCCGCGTGCACGCGCGCGGTCCCGTTCGCGCGCGCGAAGGTTATTTAATTATAATAGGTTATTTGATAATTGCTTATTATCAAAACATTTTTGCAAAAAGTGGGTAAATTCAGTACATTAACTGATAAAACATGAATTAATGATAACATAAAAAAATATTTTGTTAAAAAAAAAGTTTTTTTTTTTTTTTTTTTTTTTCAAATTCACCAAAAAATCTGGTGACCCCCCCAAATTATTTGGCGACCCCCCTGGGGGTCGCGACCCCCAGGTTGAGAACCACTGTTGTAAACTAAAGTAGTACAGAAGTACATGTACTCAAGTACTATACAATTTTGAGGAGCTTTTACTTCACTGGAGTATTTTAAAATACTTTTACTTCTCCACTACATTCCAGAGACAAATATTTTACTTCTATTCCACTACAATTATTTGAAAACTTTAGTTACTAGTTACTTTGTAGATTTGGATTATTAATACAAAACATACCACTTCAGCCCTATAGCCTATATAGTTTGTCTATTTGAAAATAGCCGATCTACAAGATCACAACGTGTCACATCGTAACACGTTGTGCATAATGAGTACTTTTACTTTTGGCACTTTAAGTATATTTTGATGCCAATACTTTTGTACTTTTACTCAAGTACATTTTGAATACCAGACTTGTACTTGTAATAGAGTATTTCTAAACTGTTGTTGGTACTTTTACTCAAGTAAAGAATTTGAGTACTTTTTACACCACTGCTCCTAGGCTAGTAAACCACTTTACACATTCACCAGGATTCTGGATGGCTTGGTTCCAGGCTTAACATAATTTATAAAAAATATTTCGGAAATCTAAAATGAATTGGTTTGACACCACAACATGGGCGCCACTGCTATGCCCTGTATAAGTGTATACAGGGTATTTGCACATTCTAAAGTTACAATTTAATGACTTTAATACTAAATTGGCCAAATGGTCAAATATTATGTAAGAAAGAGGCAAACATTGTGATATTGGCAGATCTACAAGCTCATGTATACGTATACTAGGCTGTGTATGCTGTGACAGGATACAGTATACGTATACTAGGCTGTATGTTGTGACAGGATACAGTATACGTTTACTAGACTGTATGTTGTGACAGGATACAGTATACATATGTGGCTCTCGGTTACTTGAATGAATCTTTCTTTCTTTCTTTCAGATACTCAAGGCTGGCAGAGGTGTTGCAGGGGACACACCCCCCTCTTCATTATAAGCCTGGACTATAGACCAATTATTTGTTTACTAACATTGAGCCTGGACGCACAGGTGATTGTTTCACGCAATCAATTCCCAACCTGTTTCGGGGTGCACTGGTTTCAGCACACCCCAACCCCCTCTTGTGTGTGTTGGCTAGTGAGACGCGTCCTAACGAGACCTGATATAATGGGTTTCGTTGCGCGCATACTGGCTGCACGCAGCCAGTATGACGTCGTCTGTTAAGGGGTCTATGCATTAAGACATCAGTGGAGGAGGGGAGCAATAACTGGGCTTCACTACTACAACTAGGAGGTCTAGATGGCTCCCTGATGTAGTCTTTTACATTTTTATAAACACACACACACACACACACACACACACACACACACACACACACACACACACACACACACACACACACACACACACACACACACACACACACACACACATACAGTAAATATGACGATACAGATGACATCTGCATCGTCAATGCCCAGAAGACTGAAGTTCTCACCTGCAGTGTAACAACCTCCCAGACCATCCACTTCTAATGAAGTACTTGTGAAACTAACCAGATGTATGGAGGATGGAGATGGCGGGAGTCGCCGCTGGAAGGCTCATCCAAGGATGCCCTGCCCTAGAGAACGAGATCTGGAGATCTCTCTCTATCCATGGGTTTGTCTGCATGGGGGATTTCTCCAAAGACTTGGTCCGCACAGTCGAACGGCCGAAGACCTCGTCCTTCTCAGGGTTTCCCCTGAAGATGGCTGATGAAGACGGCTCAAAGTAGGAACCTCTCTAGGACAGTCACGATTATGACATTTTACTTGACGATTAATTGTCGCTCAAATAATTGCGATTAACGATTTAAATGTGTATCTGTCGTGCTCTGTCGATCATGTAATAATTGTGACATGCCTAATTTTTCCTTTTCCTTTGCTGGATGCTGCTGCAGTTTGTTGTATGCTGTTTGTGTCATGTGCTGATGTGGTTCAAGATGTAGCTCTGTTGGGGCCCGGTGTGGCAGTGAAACATGTTCAGTGACTGTTTGTTTGTGGCTCTGGAATTGAAGGCTGATTGGCTGTGTTGTGGCTGTGTGTGTGCGTGTGTGTGACAGAGAAAATTTGCATTAAATACTTTTTAGACATAGGCCTCTGTAAATCCGGGCCTGGACCTGGTCATTTGAAAGGTCACTTTTTGGTAGGTACCAAAAGGTCAAGGGGACTGTGTAAATCCGGGCCTGGACTTGGTCATTTGACCTTTCACACTAGTCACTGCAGCTACATTCATCAAGACATCAAGACAATCTACTTTTTCATTTAAAAGTTTAATAGACCAATTTTTTGTTTACAAACATTGAGACTGGACGCACAGGTGACTGTTTCATGTAATCAATTCCTAACAGATCCCCAAACCTGCTCTTTTGGGGTGCGCTGGTTTCACTTCATTCAACCTCCTCTTGTGTGTTGGCTAGTGGGGTGCGCCCCAGCGAGACATATACTTCATCGCACAACGGTATTGTGCGGCGAGAACAGCTGACATACAAGCTCACAACTGCGTCGCGGATGTCTGGTCTGCTATTCTCGGCTGTTCTCTGCGCGCGGGACGGAGCATAAATTAGGCTCAGCTGCGCGAGCCAAGCAGGTTCTGGTGCCATGATCATAGAGCGCTCCCTCCGTTCTTATGACAGCCACTGGAGGTGGGGTTTGGGGGACAACTGCTTTGAATTGTTATTGTTTACACACAACAGAAACCAAGGATTATGTATTTCAAGAGCATGATCATATGACTATTGAGATCATGTGTACCGATTTGCGTGAAATTTGGATAAAATCTGAAGGAGTAATATCCAAAAAATAGTTTTACATAAGTCGGCCTCCTGGTGGCGCTATAAAAGGCAGATGTGAGAAATGCAGGGCAAAGGTTGTTCCTTGGCCTCTAGGGAGTGCACATACAAAATAGAGTTCTAGGTAAAAACACAAATCGGCCTGATATAGGGCCACCATGAGGATGATTACAAATAATTCAAGTGGCATTTCTTCCTCGGCCTAGTGGGAATGTCCGTGCAAAATTTCACGGAAGTTGCACGCTGTGTTCAGCGGCATTTTGTTTGAAACTGAGTACTCCTGCAAACTTTGGAAGCCATTCCTAGCCAATCAGGATAGAATATGATCTATGAACAGAAAAATCTGTTTTGTTTAATGACTATAGAGATACTGTATACCGATTTGCGTGATGTTTGGACAACATCTGTAGGAGTATGGTCAAAAAATGTGTTTTGCAAAAAGTGGCCTCCTGGTGGCCCATGTGAAAAATGTGGGGCAGAGGTTCTGAATTGGCATCCAGGGAGTGTGTGTGCACAGTTTCACTGAGATCAAGCCAACGGTGCCGGCCTGGCGGAGAAAAAATGCAAAAGCGTCAAAGTGGAGTTGGCTGATTTCTACCCGACAGCAACGATATTATATATCCCTGTGTGTATCCTCAGTTCCTTATGTACTCTGCCATTTTTTAAATGTTGTTGCGGTGTGCTGTTCTACCTCTTGTTCTCCTAATCCTTGTGCATTTGACCCTCTCAGTCTGTTCTGCATTTGTCTCGCACCCTGACAATTCTGTATCTAGTATGCCTAGAGTTAATGATCTTGGGCTAAAATGAATATTCTCTGGACTCACAATCACACATGGATGCGTGTGTTTATTCTTTGTGTGTGTGTGTGTGTGTGTGTGTGTGTGTGCACGCGCGCGCGCGCACACACACACACACACACACACACACACACACACACACACACACACACACACACACACACACACACACACACACACACACACACCATCTATATGACACTTGTACAGTGACCACCCATAAAGAGAGCAGGAGTCTGACCCAGGAAAAGACCCCCTGTTTACCAGCACTGAATTGCATAGGATCGTATTTCAGTTATGGGACAGGGGTCCCAGGGGCTCACCAACACATGTTGTATTATTGTTATCACCACCCAACCGTTCTTTATTTTCTGTTGCCAGTCAAAAAGTTCATTAATGATACGTAGAGACAAGAGGCCGGTGTACTCTGGCTTCATTATTTATGTCACCATGCTTCTAATGAGATTTGGCACTAATTGTGTTCTTTACATTGTTAAAATAAGAGAGACTGTTCTGGCAAAAATAGGAAAGCAGTTATTGTTGTTGAGTAGGCTACTAGTCATGTACGTGAACACCAGGAATGTCCTAATAAGTTATTAAGAAGATAATTGGACTTTTTTTGTCTAAACCTGTGTTTTGGTACTCCATTCATCCATCTTCATCCACTTTGGGGCGTGGAGGTATCAGATCCAACAGAATCTCACCAGACTTCCATTTCCTGGGCCACATTAGCCACTTCTAACTGGGGGATCCTCAGGAATTCCAAGGCCAGCGTGGAGATATTGCATTTAATTAAATAGCTGAATTAATGAAAGTTCATATTTGTTTCTAATTCTCTTATAAACGCCCCACCCTCCCCCTCTTGGATGGGCTTTACAATAGTTATTCTACTGTAGCTGTTTACGCTGGCAGGGCTGCGTTTGTTCACGCTGCCTGTGGCAATCATTAAAATTAGCTCCACAGGGTCATAATATTGTACAGCTGTCACTGCAGAAGCAGGAAGGGGAAAGTTCAACATTACTCGAATGTTTGGCTTCAGACAGGGTGGAGGGGAAGACGATAGTGACACCAATGCCAACGTCTCTGTGGCATGGTGCACTGACAAACAAACACCCACTGCCCTGCATTTCATGGGAGGTTGTACAGGAAATAAATTCACCCCCTCTTTTACACCTGTAAACTTGTGATGTGACAATAAACTTGAAGTTAAAGGTGAATTTGGTAACCATAGTATCTTCTTGAATTATTATTATTATATAGTTATAACCTGTTATATCTGACATGTATAAATTAGGCTTTTAAGCCCGTTTTGATATGTCATGAGAACATATTTGTAAGGTTATTGTAGGAGGGGAGTTTAAAAAGAAAATACTTTTTTTTTGTGGTTGTTTTATGACAGTGACCGCGCTTTATACACATGAGTAGTGTATTGTTGTTGATACGCAACCTTAGACACCAGGGCCGGACTGGGACCAAAATTCAGCCCTGGCATTTTGGTCCGGACCGGCCCCCCCCCCCCCCCCCCCCCATTTTGCGAAACGGGGGGGGGGGGGGGGGCGTTTCACTGTTTCAGCCCAGCCCTGCACATGAACTCTGCGGCCGCACTGAGGCGCCTGCTGGAAAGCATCCCAGCCCAAACATTAACGTAACTAATAATTGGGCTGCGCGACTCGGATATGACCGTAATAAAACATTTTTAAAAATATATTTTTCAATTTTTCAAATATTTTTTGTTTGGCCCAGTGGCCCAGCGGCCCACCGGGCATTTGCCCGGTACGCCAAATGGCCAGTCCGCCGCTGTTAGACACATTTAGATGAGGGCCATTTAGGAAGTCACGTGTTAGGGCTGTGTGAATTCAGTTATGGTCAGAATGTGTGTACACACTCCAAGGACAGAGGGCTGTAAGAGTCCTGCCACCTCACTGGCTGAACTCTTATCACAACCTGTGCTTCATTATTTGCGAGAGACAGGTGTGCTGGCTTTAAAACACTTACAGGATGTGTTTTGTTATTATTAACAAAGAAAATGTTTTGGTCATGTTAAATTATAGTAATGTCAAAATATTAGTTGGCTGAATAAGTAACCTATAGTGGATCTGAAATGAAAGTCACTAAACGCAATCCCCAAACTTTCTAAGTTGCTGTGTGAGAATTGATCTGACTTGTGTCAATACAGATATTGATCTTCCACAGTCAATCGATACAATCTTGGCCAGTCTTCTTTCTTCTCAAGGGCTAAAAATTGTGATGCTGAGTTCCTGGCTTGACTGATGAATAAACCCACCCTCTAGTGGGAGGGGAAATAGTAAACAAATCAGTTTACTGTTATTTATGTATATGAATAAACTTTGTGAAGACTGGCATATGACTGGCATGTGACTTCCTATGTCATGCTGAGAAGTTCAGAGTTATGGTCACATGGTTATATCAGACCACAACACCCCACAAGCATCAGCATACCATGAATAGCCCTCAATGACACATAGCTACAGTATCTACACGTTTGTTTGCTATTATTGTGTTGTCTTATGCATGCAAAATGGGTAAAGTATGATTTGTTTAGTGAAGATGTACGATAAACTCATAAGAAATTGCCATCATTAGAATGTCTATGCAATATTAACTATTTTCTCCAAATTATGCACTTAAACTCAACATGCTCACAAATTAGTCTTTGTTCTCTGGTTCCTTGCTTTACTTTGGAAAATATTCATCAATTGTCTTCCAAGCTCATAGAAATAATCAATATACTGTATATTTTGTGTCATGGCTGTTTTACATGACTGTGTCAGCTGTCAATTTTTCCATAATGTTAATGTGATAACCTGCAGGCAATAATTATGTGTTTGCATAAGCAGGGTTAGTTTGGGTTTTGGATTCTGTCTTTTCATCTATTTAAATGTGAGGTGGGAGAGCCGAAAAAAAGGAGGAAAAAAGGAAATTATTGTCATGTGCGACACTGACACAAAGAATTGTATTCATAAAAATAAACTGTATGACAATAATGAAAGCTTTAGAAAATGCACATGCGGGTGTTCAAAACATCTTCTGAATCCACCATCGAGCACTTTCCTTTGTCATTATCCTCTATTTAATGTTGCACTCCTACACTACAAGTTAAATCGCATTTCCAACAATGACAGCCCATTTTACCTTTTACCACTCTGTTCTACATTCAGGTCATAGGTCAATACAGTCGACACTTAACCACTTTCAACCTGGCGTCCCTATTTTTGTCATGATGTCATTATAGGTGAACATAAAAGAAAGAAAAAAATAGGGTTTACTGTAAGAGGTTAATGAGAACAACACAAACAAAGGCGGCTCTCAGAGATTACTGTTTTAATAGTGGTAGTTTATGCAACTTCTGATTTTAGAATAGTTTCATTGACCTTTTATTTATTAGTTCTTCCTAAAGGAAACTTGTAAAAACAAGTACAATGAACTTGAGTAGAAAAGTCAGACTGCCTGTCTGAATACCCCTTGTTCCACCCTGACCCGTTCCCCCTCCCTTTGTGGCAGCAGCAGTTTGATTCCTACTGGCTCTTTGAGTCATGGCTTAAGCATACTTCGGCATACAACAGTGTCCCGTGCCGAAAATAGACGATCTACAAGCCCACAACGCGTTGTGTGAGCTCGATAGGCTATTTTCGGTGCTTGAATAAAAAATAAAAAAGTATAAAGGCTTTAGTGGTCAGGAGGGGCAGCCACGTGTCCACACATGCCTCAGCCCCCAACTGGATGGGCGCCAGTCTGAATCCAACGTCAGCGCTCAATGCCGCTCATAAAGTATAGTCCACCCAGGGTCATGTTACAGCTGTCAAGCCCAGGCGGTCAGTTTTTTTAAGCCTGTGATGTTGTAGTATTTGTTTACTTAATAGAAAAATGTCAAATAAAATAATTAAAGGCACCAAAGTATTTATACAAAATGTTTAGTGACATTTGCATATGACTGCACATCAACAAAACAAAGTTTGATCATGGAAACTTGCTAGCTCATTGCTTTTAGCCTACCACTGATGTGAAAATGTGCAGTATTGCTACACAGTTGTATAGATCAGGGGTATTTTCAGGCCAAGGAGAGAGATGAAGCAGGGACCCCCACTACTGTCTATCGTAGTATCATGGTCATGATATTGACATGATACTGACCATGATACTGACATAATACTGACATAATACTGACATGATACTGACCATGATATTAACATGATACTGACCATGATACTGACCATGATACTGACCATGATACTGACCATGATACTGACCATGATACAAACCATAATATTAACATACTGACCATGATACTGACCAGATACTGACATGATACTGACCATGATACTGACCATGATACAGACCATAATATTAACATACTGACCATGATACTGACCAGATACTGACATGATACTGACCATGATACTGACCATGATACTGACATGATACTAACATGATACTGACCATGATACTGACCATGAGTATCCAGTCGGATATTTGGAAATCGATTAAATGTTTTAGAAATGATATAAGCAACCCAAAATACAATAAAAATAAAGCTTTCATTTTAATCCGGTGTGGGGCGACAGTAAGGGACCTGGATAGGGGGCACTGGCCCAAAAAAGGTTGAGAAACCCTGGTACAGATTATTGTATTGTAGCATCAGAACAGATGAGATCAGATTAAATGAAAACAGATTAGATGTTTGCTTTGATTGCAACATTGCTAAATGTTATCAAATGTTAAGCTACTGAATTATATCTGAACTCTATAAGCAAAAACTAAAAAGATAAGCATGAGCATGAAGAAAGATTTTTGCTGCTGCATTCTGTCCTTCAGACGTCTACTTGCTTCACTTTTATTGTGAGACTGAAAAGCTCTACTTGCACAGAAAATTACATAAAGCCGCTTATGAACTTGATGCCTGTTTTCCAAATAGGGTCCTTCAGAGGATGTTGCCAAATGGCAATGCTATTTTTCATTAACATAACGAAAGGATTCAGCGTCCTCCTTAGAGTATGATTTATACTTTGTTGTGAGAAAGAGCATACTGTACATTGTGCATTAGAGAATCACACTCATTAACTCTCATTTACTCTCATACTGAATGAATCAAGCCAGTCTCCAGTTTTGGGATATGTGTGAGATGAATAACACAAATCAAATCCATTTTGCTTCCAGTGAAGTGGTTTAGTCTAGTTAGTATTTGTACTGTACATACAGTAGACTGTTTGTCACTGCAAGGTCACCGCTAGGTATTTCAGAGAAAATACCAAGACTAGAAAAATAGATTGTAGAAATTATCATTCATATAAAGTATTCAAAGTTGTTAATATTGTATATAAAAATTGTGCATTTTAAGTCATTATAATACCCCCTCCAAAAAAACAAAAAAGAGAGACAAAAGAAGAGAGGGAAACGGTCAATATGAATTGCGAACAACACTTATCCAAACCACAAAGCAGTGCTATAAGTGTTCCTCTTCTGTCCATAAGTGTGTAAAAAAACAGCAGGCTGCATTAGCTACTCTACCCTCCATCCCACAGTGACCACCGTCACAATGTCAACACCTTGTTGTGATGTTACACCTTCTGCCACTGCTTCGAGGAGGGAGAGCCAATCTGCAGGCCGACAAAGAAGACCTGGTATCGGTGCTTCCACATGATAAAGGCCCCGACAGCGCACACACACGCCTGGGCCAGATTCAGCACGATCTGCACCAGGAAGTACATGCTGAGCGTCTGGGTGATCACTTCACAGTCGCTGACCTCCTTGTAGGTGAATGTGCGGGCAATGGGGTCATCCGGGTCCAGTGTGCACATGCAGTCCTCCCCTGCTTTCTCACATGCCTTGAAGTTACTGGTCTGTGAGTAGTGGTGTCCAGCGAATGCCATTACCAAGACTGAGATAACTAGGCCTATTGTACACAGGACAAAGTAAAGGAGCTGTAGAGGGAAACAGAAGACAAGACAAGGGCAGAGGGTTAGCATTATAGGAATGACTGTTTCTAGTACGTCAGTGGTTCCCAAGCTGTGTGCCGAGGCACACTGGTGTGTCATGAGTTCATGTGTGCCTTGGGATTTTGTGAAAACCACACATTATTATTGCTATATCAGTACTTTGTGTGCACTCATTTCCCAATACAGAGGCAGATTGTATGCCGTAAAAATATATTTATAACTTTTTATTTTGCACTAGTAAATAAAATTAAATGTTTACAGTGATAGTCAAGTGATAAAATGTTACTGGTTTTATTTTGCACAGATGTGAATACACAGGTGTGCCTTGAGATGTTTACTTGCCCTTTGGTGTGCCTTTTAAACCAATAATGATTCACATTGTAAGCATTTACATCGACAATGTGAGCTCTAGGTCGGGTTGTATCATGATTCATTCAGATCCCAGTAAAGTAAAGTAATATAGGTTTCGAGATAGGTTGGTATACATTGCTTGCTGCCCATGGCAGTGTTTATTTCCACACAAAGCAGACAATACAGTAAATGCCTGCAGAACATGGCTATTGACTACAGTCTGAACCTAAGACTAAGAGTCAGGGCCTTAACACAATGCTGATGTGATGTACCTGGATTTGAACCCGGGTCTCCCACATGGGGAATAAAACATCTACTGCTCATACAAAGGGGAGTCCTCTCTGCCCAAGTGCGATCTTAGGCTGCTGGGCTACAAGGCAGTGCTACTCTGCAACACACACGTGACACTGTTCATATGTGAACCTTTGCAGCTATGGATACGTCCAACCTTTTTCCACATGCTGTGTGAGTGCCTTTTTGTAGTTTATGTAATTGTACAATCTCAATAATACTAGCCCTTCATCTAAATCCATTGCTTATATAACAGCAGCTCTCATTCCCAGTTACACGCTACTTATGGAATTATGCAAGCAGTCAATGTTGCTTGAAACAGCATTTATGTTGATTTCAAAACAGCTGTGAAATCTGGAGAATTCTTGTTTACCAGGAGATAAATGTGAATTGGGATTTGTCAGGCATTGGCCAAACACCTACAGTTGGGCAACTCTAAAAGGAAATATTCTGAAAACCCCCAAAACTGGAAGGAGTCCATTCTCATATTGCAGTTGTTTACAGACCACTAAAAGAAAAACAGTTTTGAACATGTTTTGAAACACAAAGGATGGCTTTAGGCAAATCATCTGAACACATCGAACACCATGATTATCAACAATTATACCCACCAAACTTGGCTTTCATTTGCTTCTTGAAAGATTTTGCCACAGGGACAATTTTATGAATCAGTGACCTGACTGTGGATTAAATTCACCAACTCTAAATATATAGAAGAATTATTGAACCAGGTGGCCAATGAGCTGGATTATTATTTTTTCTGCTTTATATAAATAGACAGGAAAGGAGGATGGAGGAAGGCGGATGGCATGCAGCAAAGAGTTGGTTTCGAACCCAGGCCGGCTGCGGGAAGGTCTAAACGTTAAACCTACCCGCAGCTGGCCTGGGGATAAATAAGGCTTTAGACTCTAAAGCCTTATTTATATGGTATGTGCCCTTACCAGTCACTGGTTCATCCAGGATAAAGTCATATTTTTGGCTTCAGGTAGCATATGGGAAACAGGAAATAAATTATATAACATCCTAGCACAAGCTAGATTTGAACCCCTATAAGTAGTATGGTGCATGTCAAAACTAAGCATGACCAAAATATCATAAATGTAAAATACAAATGTGATAGTTTGATAGTTGATTGTTAAGACCACTTAAGCAAATCTTAAGATATTGGTGCACATAAAACCTGAAAGACTTATTTAAAAAAACTAAAACTGGCATTTAGTGCATTTAAATTGCATTTAGAGTATATTTTGGGTCTTATCTTTATGCCCCTGCAAACACCACTTTGTCTGCAATGCTTCTCCGTACAGTATGTATTCAAGAATTCAATTCAAGAATATTAGATGGTGTTATCGAGTTCAGGGTATTGTGGTTCTATGGACCTGGGCTATATTCTATTCTATATTATATCTAGTCTATTGTCAATTATGTTATGAAATAAGTTACATTCAGTGAACATTCTCATTCACCCTTTGGAATCCTACAAAGCTCTTAAAATCTGGAATGCATCTGATGTCTGCGATCCTATTCACAGTTGTGAAATAAAGCCATCAAGTAGTGCTGGCCTTGCAGTGTCAGTGTATAAACCATGACTCTCTGCTGAGGCCTTTGTTTGGTAAAAGCCGTGCATACTTTTATTGCAAATAAGACTGTGACTGTCTCTGTGATTCCAACCTCTATAGTTGAATGAGAGAGACAGGCTTGCATTTGATAAAGAACCCAATTTGGCACCATACAATGTGACAGATTGCCCATTAGAGAGGGTTTTGTTTCTATCCTTTCACCTCTACAGGAAAGATGTGAGAATGCATCTGAACTCACCTTAAAAATGAACTGCATAAAATTCCTCTCATCAGGATGATAGGTGATGCAATACAAGATGAAGCCCACGACAGAAACCAAACACAGCTATAACAAGACAGCAGAAAACATATCATATAAGCTTGGTTACCTTCACTAATATCATACTCGACATTTTGAGTTAGCAAAAATAATCTTCTTAATCCATGTACAAATTGCACATTAATTCACAAATTTAATGCTGTCATAAATAATTGTGCTACACTGCACACAACCTATACTAAAGAATATTGCTTCATGCAAATTCTGTTTTGCCCCAATCATCATGACTGCTTCTGTTAATATGGCACTATTCAGCATTAAGATGTCATCTGTTTACATTATCACAGCAATAGCAAATTAGATTGTTTTCCTCCTCTTTGGGATAACACACACCCACACTCATGCTCTCTCTGTGCAATTGGAGTCTTGTGACTAACATTCAGCATCTAATTTAAATGTTTTTCCCAGGTTCTTAAGCGGTCAGGATTCTCTGGAAAGTTCCTGGTGACCTCAGTGTTTTTCACTCAGAAAACACTGAATCTCGTGAGGAGCTAACTCGGGATGTTGAAGTGTCCAGAGATGTTATTTGATCTGTGATAGGCTAGCATGGTGGACTGACCAAGCAAAAAACAAACATGTTGTTCTTAGACTAATTTGTGACCTTAAAGCAGTTGGATCATGAGGGATATTAACAATGTTCAATACTGTTAACTAATTATTTGTTTTCTTAGAAATTGTATATGGACATATAGTCATAAGAATGAGATGTTGTTGTCTTTGTTGTGTAATCAACTATAGGTTTGTGGCAGTATACATGTTTGGAGCTTGCAGTATCTCTTGTAGCCTATGTGAAAATATGAGTCCCACAATGAGAGAAATTACATCAGAAATCAAATGGTAAATGGCATGTTGACAATATTCTCTCTTGCACAAACATTACATTGTTCACTTACAGTACTTGTACAGAACAGGCCATTGTGATTGTTTGCTGCAGTGTTATTTTAATGTCAGTTCAACACTGATGAAATGATTAACTGGAGCTATATTTAATACAGTAGATCATTTGACGTGTCTTTAAGATTGTTTGTGTAAAAGGGCTCTCTGTTCATGAGGGACTCGAAAATGGTCATGACTCATAATGTCCATGTGCAGTGCACTGTATATGGCTGAGTCATACTGCTCAGGGGGAACTTTGTTTTTAAGAGCTAAATCACAATCTCCTTTTAACTAGTTTTAAAAAGTTGAGACAGGTTAGATTAATGACATCTCTTCGTCTCTTTTGGTTTCCCCATCTGTATGTGTTTATTGATAGGATAGGACAGATGGCAGAGATGACAACGAGGGGAATCTATGTATGCGTTACATATTTACAGGTGATAAGGTATTCAGTAGCTTCATGCATCAAGGGGCAGGCTGGGATTGAGGCATGCTGGGACAGGGTTGAAACAGGGACAGGCGTAGGGGTGGTTGGTTTGTCACACCAGATATTCTTTATTCCCTACACATACCAGCACAGACAAGAGTAGGTGCAAGCGGGATTGGAAAATGGAGATGGATGTGAAGATCAAGTCGATGATTGTGTTTGTGGGTGAAGTCCTGCGATTTATAGAGCAGGACAATACCACAGGGTTTTCCTCGCTTACACTTACAGTGCTGCCTGTACAGTACCCAGACAAGTCTAACCTACAGTATGTGCCAATGCTGACATGCGGTGAGCTGAGGTGAGATGATAGACACAAGTGGGGAGGGCATACACACAGTAAAATCTGAAGTGGGACCATTTTCACACGTTCAGAGTTAAATGAACACTCCAGATTTGACTGTGAAGCCGCTGAGGGTCATGCAGCAGGGTGAGGTTCCATGCGGAATACGTTGACTGTTGTGTGGAGATGGTGTTAGTAGTGCATAAGGACGAGGCTTACAATGATCCCGGCCCAGTGAGGCGTCTCCCTCGCCATCAGCGAGGGGCTGACGGCCAGCATGAGGAAGGCCACAACTGCGACGGCGACCCCCAGCAGCAGCTGGAGGGGGGCGACGAGCACGGGGACGCGGCAGCCCCAACACTTGTGGGCGTCCTCTGGCGCCGGGCCTTCATCATTCTTATCCTCCTTCATCTTCTTCTTCTCCCCCTGTCCCATATTGCTTTAGAACCGCCTTGCCTTGTTAGCTCTCCAAATGGCTGATGTTTTGTTTTCTCTCTCTCTCTTTCTTTCTTACTTTCTTTCTTTCTTTCTTTCTTTCTTTCTTTCTCTCTCTCTCTGTTAGTCTCTCTTCCTGCTCTTTGCTCTCGACTCTACTGTTGTGCTGTTTAGGGTGGACTTGCTGGCAGCCGCTCCCCCCTCTTTCCCCTCCCCTCCGCTCCCTGCCGAGGTCTCCTCTCACCAGAAGCCCATAGCTTGGCTGCTATTTGGAATCAGAGAAGGCTCTGAACTAATATGGAAAACATTTGGAGTGGATTCCTCGAGCGGTTCCATTGCCACATATAGAGCAGCGGCATACTCTGGAGGGAAGGAAGAGGAGGGAATGGGGGGGGGGGGGGGGGGGGGGGGGGGGGCGGGCGGGGGTGGAGGAAAGGGGGACTCCAACGTACGACTGGAAGTGCTGTTATGGGAAGTTACCTCTTGCAGGGGAGGAAGGAGATCATGCCAGGGTGGGTGAAATCACCTGGTTAAATAAAGACTGGCAGGGAGACATTCTAACGTGGGGGGGGGGGGGTGGCTGGTTGGATCATTCTTTGTCAACACTGTTACACAAAAGGGCCATATGCTGCAGGCCAGAACGAGTCACATGATTAGGAGGAAGAAGAAATGTGATCATGAGACATGTGAGAGGGCATTACGTGTCTCTGATCCACTATGAAAATGATGTGAACATGTGTGATAACTGGTGGAAACACACCGAGACGTCATTGTGTAAGGAATGTAAGACACAATCAATTTTACCAATTATGAATAGGGGGATATTCATCAGAATAAAACGACTTATGTTCACTCGAATAGTGATAAAATTAATAGTGATAAAATAGTGATAGAATAGTGATAAAACACTTTTGTGGTCATAATGATTCATCATTATCAGACAATAGACTTTCAAATCCTGCTGAAGACTTTAACATGACACTTTTTCTCTGTCTTAAATGTAATTTCTTTAACCATGTCACTTTAATGATGCATATGATACAGTGATATACCTACAGTTGTTGTTTTATGATGTTCTACCTGCACAGAAACATGTCTTCATTCTGTGCAGTGCCAGCTATCCATTGCAAAAATGTTAAATCATGCACTTATGTACTCTATACTAGACTTTGTATATTAGATTGGTCTGTGCCTTCCTGTT
Organism: Gymnoscopelus microlampas; assembly: GCF_963454915.1. Classification (NCBI taxonomy): domain Eukaryota; kingdom Metazoa; phylum Chordata; class Actinopteri; order Myctophiformes; family Myctophidae; genus Gymnoscopelus; species Gymnoscopelus microlampas. The sequence continues at coordinate 37,356,602 of NC_139943.1, forward strand.
ATTTTGTTCTGTATTCTCTGTTACTTTCTTCTCTATTCCCTAGATATTCTAACTCTTCCTGTAACTGCATGTTGAGAGCTTGTACAGAAAAATATTTCGCCCACTCTTTTACACCTGTAATAGTGTGATGATCACGTGACAACAAAGTCGATTCTGATATGTAACCTATTCAACCATATCCAAAACACTGACTCTTTGTTTCCATTTTTGTTCATCAACCATTTTGAATTTGAAAACTAATAATGTGGTTTCTTCATTCATTTGTTCACCAAGTGATCTTAAAGATATTACTTAAAATGGCACTGATTGTCAATAGTAAATAACAAACAACAACAACATTAGAAAGTGATATTCAGAAGTTTTACTCTTAAAATCACGAGGCTTCGATGGTTGTTTATTGGCACTGGAGTGCCAAAACGCACAAGTGTGGGCGGGAAAGAGCACACACACACACACACACACACACACACACACACACACACACACACACACACACACACACACACACACACACACACACACACACACACACACACACACACACACACTCTAGGCAGGACAGTTTGATAAGGAACTGCGAGGCACGTGTCTGGGTCTGAGCACACAGCAGCAAAGCCTATAGTGTCATGGGTTACCATGGTTACCGACAATGCACCTCATTATGACGGACGAAGAGGCACCGGCGGGCACACATGCATGAGTAGAATCCGATTACTAGTTATTTTGTAGATTTTGATTATTATTACTAAACACACATTAACAACTTCAACCCTATAGAAGTGTCGGCCATTTAAAAATATCTATAATCTCACAATGCATCACAATGTGATGCATTGTGATCTGCTATTTTATATAAGATTTGAAAACTTGAAATGGGACATTCTGCATAATGAGCACTTTCTACATTTTGATACCAATACTTTTGTACTTTTACATAAACATACAGTACATTTTTAATTCCAGATTTTTACTTGTAACAGAGTATTTCTATATTGCAGTATTGATACTTTTATTTAAGTAAAAAATGGTAGTAGGCTACTTTTCCCACCACTGAGTAGGAGTCAGTGTGCTAGCTCCGGGGACACAACATGCACACGGCAAGTCAACACGCGCAGAAACACCTCGTCGTCTAGTTCAAAGTGGCCGCCCCGCGCTGACGTTCCGCCTTTACTTCACATTTACCTCCATGTGTTCAGTTCAATGGAGAGGAGCCTGCATTATGTTTCCCAAACAGTGGGTCGGGACCAATTTCTATGGTTCGCGAGTAAATACCCCTTTATTTTTTGTTTCCTACATTTTGTTTTAATTAATATTATTTCAAATGATGTTCCAAAAATGCAAAAATGCAAAAGAATGTCATGAATCAAATGCAATGATTTTTAAAAATCCCATAAATTAGAAAATAAATGTTCAAGAAAGTAGTGAAAATAGCAGATCAATGAGCTCACAAGCTTGTAGATCTGCTATTTTCACTATTGGGTCCTAGGGAGACATCACATTTCCATTTTGGGTCTCGAGCTAAAAAGTTTGGGAACCACGTAGGCTACTGCTGTATCGTCGTCTCTCGGACATTTTACGCACGGATCATAATTGCAGTAGGAGTCGACGTGCTATTTGCTATATTGATCAAACAGCCATAGCGTAGGCTAGCCTACTGCACAGAGAAGGTCCAATTAGCGGACTTTGTGCTGCTGCAGGCCAGGCTGCACGTGAGTTGGAAGCTTCCTACCGGGAGGCGGCGCGTGCGCTCTGGCTGACAATGTTGCCAGGTTGTGTGAAAGAAATAAGCAACCAGGTCTATGAAAACAAGCCCAAAAGAAGCGACTACAGGCCACATGAGCGCTCTAACCCTATTGGCTATTTGGAAATAGCCGATCTACAAGATCACAAGCGTATAGAGCTGCTATTTGCAAATATTTTTTTTATTTTCAAATCCACAAAATCTTGTATGGGGGGGGGGTCTCTGGCACAAAATATTTTCAGAAAGTCGGGAGAAAGTCTACAACTAGGCTACATTAATTTGGGGGTCCTTGACATGAAAATGTTTGAGAACCACTGGTTTGTAAACAACATTAGTTAACAAGACCAAATAAGCAACTATAGGTACACTTTAGAAACAAGCCCAAAAAAACCGCAACCACCAATATTTACAAGCAACTTTACAGAAAAACAAGCCCGAAGTACTTATAATAAGCGGACATGGCAACACTACTCGCCACCACAGCAAAGTGGCAGCTCAGGAGGAAACTAGACATCATTCTAAAGGAGGACGATCATTGTGCAACATCTATAATAAACATCCCCCTGTCTGATCCCTGTCTGTGTGGATCTTGGAATAACAAAACATTTCCAAAGAGACTTCAATCAAAAGGGAGAAGAAGTGACAGGAGAAGTTATGGATGAAAGAATACCACATTTGCAGGAGAGACCGTTTATGGATCACGCCGATTTCCTGGGGTGAGTGAGTCGCTGCTTTGGCCAAACTCCCGTCAAACTATTGTAATAAAGCTGTGCACACAACTATATTGAGACTAATCCTATACGTTTTAATTGACTTTATAGGGTGGATTATCCCTCTCTCTACATGTGCAAATCTAAAAGAGGAATGAAGCGTGAGGATGGTGGAAAGGTGCGGACAGTTCATTTGTTTTTTATGATATGGAATTTAATGTGCAGCTACTACTATTCTGATAATGTGGCTTTTATCAGTTCATGGAAGCATAATATGATCAACTGAGGTGAACTAGGCCTACTTTATTTAGAGCTGATGTCTCTGGTGTCGTTATAGGCTAAATGTTTTCTATCTTATCATCAGGACGCATATAAGTTGCCACACCGGTTGATAGAGAAGAAGAGGCGGGACAGAATAAACGAATGTATTGGGCAGCTGAAGGATTTGCTGCCCGAACATCTGAAACTGACGGTGAGATCCTGGCATTAAAGCTACTATTAATTGATTGATTGATTGATTGATTGATTGATTGATTGATTGAATACTTTATTAATAGTTTGCAAAAAAAAGAAAAAGAAAGTAGCTACAGTTCTATACAAGGTCTGCTAAAAGGATGAAACCCAAGAAAGCACTATTTATTGCTTGTTTCCATTGGGGTCCATGTGTATTCAATTCATCGAAACATTTAATGACAGACAAATATACAATACCCTGCAAAAACATCATATAAATGAGTAGTTATCAAAAAGAAAAATATGCTATTAGACCTGCGTTAAACTGTGTGGTTCATCACACAATGATCTTGTCAGTAGCTCATCATGGACCTCTTCTTGTCCCTCTTCTTAGACGCTTGGACATCTGGAGAAGGCAGTTGTCTTGGAGTTGACACTGAAGCATCTCAACGCACTGACAGCTGTCACCGAGCAGCAGCACCAGAAGATCATTGCTCTACAGAATGGTAAGTCGGTGCGTGGATGATAGTTACAGGTTTTCCAACTTTTGTGTGACATTTCAGAATGCACACTTTTTTGTTCAGGTCCGACAGTTACTTTGTACATTTTGATATTACAAAACATACATTACCCACTTCAGCCCTATATACATTTCGGCCATTTGAAAATAGCCGATCTACAAGCTCACAATGTGTTGCGATGCCAGGCATTGTGAGCCAGCTTGTAGAGCTGCTATTTTCAAAATATTCGTTTATACATAATACATTTGAAAACTTCTGAAATGGGACACTCTGCATAAGTAGGCCTATACTTTCTACTTTTGGTAGCCTGCCTTATTTTGACACCAATAGCCGCCTACTGTTGTACTTTTACTTACCTTACTTGACATAACCTTTAGAATAGTCTGTGTGAAAGGACTTTTAATCAAAGAAAAATAACTAGCCTGCCCTAATATATCTATCCTTTATGTGATCTATATAGGAGAGCGGCCGATGAAATCACCCATTCACGCTGATCTGGACGCGTTCCAGTCCGGGTTCCAGGCGTGTGCCAAAGAAGTTCTACAATATCTGAACAAGTTCGAGAACTGGACGACGCGAGAACAGAGGTGCGCCCAGCTGATCGGCCACCTACACAAGGTCTTAACGCAGTTCCAGGCCGGCGCGCCTCTGGGACTCCAGCACCAGCAGTTACCCGCCGGCGGGGACGATGCGCACAAAGCCGACGCTCAGGCCAACTGCGTGCCGGTGATCCAGAGGACCCAAGCCGGGGAGTTTAACGAGAACACAGACACGGACACGGACAGCGGGTACGGGGGCGAAGCCGAGAAGAGCGACGGCAGATCAGAGAAGGACTGCGATCGCAATAATCGGGCGCAACAACAAGGACCCAACAAGGCGGTGAAAGTCAAGCAAGAGTTTGGGGACGACCGCGTTGCCAAGAAACCAAAGATGAACTGGGCTGGAAACGGCATATCATCGGGGATGGATCCGACCAGACCCGATCTGGCGTTCATGAACTCTCTGATGGGAATAAGTGGCGTGGGACAGCATCAGACCCCCTTTTGCATGCCTTTCTACTTCATCAACCCTTCCGTGGCGGCGTCGTACATGCCCTTGTTCGACAAGAGCAACATGGAAAAGTACGTGTACCCGGCGGCTGCTGCGGCCGCCCTCACGTCCCCTTTCCCCTGGTTGTATGCGGCTGGTCTGCCATCGCATCACGCCGCCTCCTCCTCCTCCTCCTCCTCCGCTGCTGCTGCTGCAGCACAGACGGCCTTTGCCGGGTTTTCGGCGGAGAAGAGCAGTAACTTCGAGAGCTCCTGTCATTCAAAAGACTCCCGTCAGTCACCCGACATCAGTGACAATAAGTCAAACGGGGCTGAGTCTGAGGAGAGGGAGGACAGTGACGACGGGGATGGGGATGAGGGCGATGCAGCCCAGGAGAACAGCAATGACGGTACATAATCACATGACATTAATACGGGTTTTATTTTTTATTTTTTGTCTTTGCTTGTAAAACGGGCTCATTTATCTGCACAGTAAAATCCACAGTGTCCATTTAAATCAACACTAAGGACTTCACTGTGTGTAGCCATGTATGTTATCGTCTAGCTCTGGTCCAGAGCGTTAGTGAGTTCTCTCTAACGCCCTGCCAGGCGTGCTACTCTGCTCATAGACCGAAGATTCCACTACCGTGCGAGGTCTTTAGTCAAAAAATAGACACAACTACTTCGCTACTCACCGGAACAAAGGTTGTTTTGTGTTGTTGAAAGTCTATTCTCCAGGGTGGGAAGCCTCTCAGGACCCCACCTTCTCTGTATAATACACCTTTTTGGTCAGAAAATTAAATATGTCCGCCAGACGGAAATTGTTGTATTTACTCCACTGCGCCCTCTACAGATCAGGTCAATATAAATTACCATTGACCAGATCTGTAGAGGGCGCAGTGGAGTAAATCAAATAATTTCCGTCTGGCGGACATAATTTATTTTCTGCCCCAAAAGTGTATTATACAGAGAAGGTGCGGTCCTGAGAGGCTTCCTGGAGAATAGACTTTCAACAACACAAAACTGCCTTTGTTTTGGTGAGTAGCGAAATAGTTTTTTTTTATTTATTTTTTACTAAAGACGGAGACCTCGCACGGCAGTGGAATGTTCTGTCTATGAGCAGAGCAGCGCGCCTAGAAGGGCGTTAGAGAGAACTCACTAACGCTCTGGACCAGAGCTAGTTATCGTCGTCGTCGTTGTTGTTGTTGTTGTTGTTTTTTGTGCATTCTGCTAAGGAATTTATGGTAATCTCGTTTTTTATAAGCTAGTTTTAAGACGAACTTTTCCAGTAGAGATTCTGTGTATACTGTAATATATCTTGGTGGGAGGGAACAGTTGTGACAGCACGTGCCTTTTGCACTTGTAAGAGATTAATTAATTGATTGTCGACAATGATTGACAGACACACTACCACACGTTTGTACGTGTGTCCACAAGGCCACATATTGTGCTGGAGTTAGTTTTTCTTTTCTTTTCTTTTTTTAACCTTTGATGAAATATTTTAAAGTGGCAGTATCGGTGCCAAATGTTTGGCGTAATGGAACTTATTTATAAGTTATACATCATTTGATGTAGGCTATAATGTTGCAACTGACCTCTGCCAAGGTTATTATTATCAGCTTGGCTGACTGACTGTAAATATGATCACCTACAACAAGATAATAATTTGACTTCATGTAAATGTGCTTAAATAATAAGTGCTCAATGAAGTACAGTATAGCCAGTGGTGGAAAAAGTACTCAAATGTTTTACTTAAGTAAAAGTATCAATACTGCAATGTAAAACATATTTTGTTACAAGTAAAAGTCCAAAAGTATTGGTATCAGAATGTACTTAAAGTACCAGAAGTAGAAAGTACTCATTATGCAGAATGTGCCATTTCACAATTTTCAAATGTATAAAATGTATAAAAATCTTTTGAAAATAGTCGGGGGCTATTTTCAAATGGCCAAAATGTATATAGGGCTGAAGTGGATAATGTATGTTTTGTAATGATAATCAAAATCTACAAAGTAACTAAAGTTTTAAAATAATTGTAGTGGAGTAAAAGTACAATATTTGCCTCTGAGATGTAGTGGAGTAAAAGTAAAAGTATTGAAAATTGGAAATACTCCAGTAAAAATACCTCAAAATTACTTAAGTACAGTACTTGAGTGAATGTACTTAGTTACTTTCCACCACTGAGTATAGCCTACAGTAAGTACCTCTCCCTTTTGGTAGGCTGATTATATGGTTCCTATGGAAATTAATGGTACCACTACCACTTCCTCCCCTTCCCCAAATGAACAAACCATTGCAAAATTGTAGTGCTCAATTTATACCCCACCCCAAGACGGTGTTGCGTGCCGAAAATGGCAGATCTACACGCACACAACTTGTTGCAATGTGTGATGCATTGTTTGTGAGCTTGTTGGCTATTTTTGGCGCACAACACTGGCGTGCAAGGAAGTATATAATATACAAAAATCAGGCTCACGTTATGGGTGATGTGATGTTATGTCTGTTCTCCCACTTCAAGACTACTGAGTTTACTCTGGGTTTATGTTATTTGCTTATCATTTTCAAAGAAAGAAATTCCACTTCAGCAGTGAAAATATGATTAAATGCTAATATGTTAAACAATATAAAAAACTTTTTTTTAAAGGAAAGAAAAGGGGGAGAGCATATTGGTTTCTCCTGGTCCTGAATAACATTTCTGCACTGTTGAGTTACAGTGAAATGTACCTCTAACATCTTATGGTAGGATAGCACCTTAGATCTTTGATAGGCCTATTGAATGTACCTGAAGTTTCCCAGCTGTTGAAAAGTGTATGTGGGATGGTAAAAGCATACTCTTTGAGAAGTGCACTTTTTTCTGCCCATTGGAAATCATGCCCCCGCACACGCACGCACGCACACACACACACACACACACACACACACACACACACACACACACACACACACACACACACACACACACACACACACACACACACACACACACACACACACACACACACACACACACACACACACACACACAAAAAGAAGTCACCTTACAGCTATGCTAGTCAATCACTGTAGTTATATCTCCTATTTTCTTTATTTTGACAAATCTCAAGACAATCCTGCTTGTGCTGTGTGTATTTAGGATTACACAGACACAACACGGTGTTGTGGTGATTCCCTGCAGTAAAGGAGCAATGGATTTATCCCTCTGATTTCATAAGCCACTGCTAATTTAAGCCCTTCTAAGTCAAGGTAGATGATTCAAATGCTAATCAGCTTTGGGAAAGACTGCACATCATATGCCACAGTGAATATTTTTCCTTTTTCTTTTGTGAATATACAATGAGATATACATGTCTATGTAGTAAAATATGTATTTTTAAGACAAAGTTTTAACTGAGCAACTGTTGCACATTTCGTTAATGCTTTACACATACGCTGTTCTAAATTATTGCTGACTTGTAAAATAAATATCAGAAGAAAACTCAACAGGTTTATCTTTCTTTTATAGAACATTTGGTATACATGCTTATAATCCTCTAATGTGTTTATTAGGTGCAGCTCTATAAAGACTCTCGCATGTGATGTACAAATCTAATTTGTCATAGGACAACACATCCAGACTACACAGTGAAATGCTCAATTTATCCATTTGTATAAATGTAACCAAATACACCTTTCCAGGTACATTTGGTTGCATTTGTACACTGGGAGTTAAATTGACGCTGAGGATTTTACATATAGTGCATAAAGTCTGTCCACACCAAGTACTGCAACTATAGAACTATAAATGTATTGTTCACCACTGTTGTCATTATAGTGGTGGTGCTTGGTGTGCAAGGCCTTTAAGATACAGTAATTTCTCAAACTTACATAATGTCTAGCTTTCACTAATCAGTGACTATCCTGCACAGCTAAGATGCACGGTTCTAATCAGGTGACAAGTTATTGCAGTGGAATGTACAGTAAGTCAAGGCTTAAGACCGAGTAAATGTCATGTGATGAAGGGGTGATGAAGTGAGCTTACTCTCACTCTCATACTGTACACAGGCTGATGCAAAAGCCACAAGTTGGCTTTCAACTTAATCCGGATCAACCCCAAGTGCTAGTTGTTAACACTAACTGGTTTATCATGATATTTGAATCTTGGTACTTTAATGCAAGTCTAGTTGGCTTTATGCCTTTTCAACTACTTAGGAGTTCAAACTCGTGTCTTTCAAGGCCATTAATGGAGCTGACATTGCCCTGAGCTTGCTTCATCAACAATAAATCTCCTGTTCAACTTTGGAACGTGGTCGGCACCGTTATCCTATACTGTACATTCACTAAAAATGTGCTTTTTGGACAGACAATGTTTCTATAGGCTCCATGCAATGGGGTGTATATATACACAGCATAGAGTTTACGATGCTTGTCAAGAGTTTGTTTTCTGTTTAATTAAAACAACAACTTGCTGATGATCTCATGATGACACTAGCCCTGTTCTACACATTACTGATGGTTCTGTGATTGATGGACAAAAGTCTCCCTCTACTGGTGAAATGCTTGAAACGAAACCCTACTGCATCAAGCCACATACTGTGTACAGCACACAAAACACTATAAAACGCTTATTTTTCAATCTCGGGATTTTTCAGTGTAAATTCCTTCCCAAACCATACACAGTGCAGCCTCAACGTACTTCATCACACTTAACACCCGTGAGGCATAACATTTTTATTAATTGGTTTATTGAATCATGCAATCCATGTCATACCAGCAGCCAGATCTAGCAAGACATCTCTCAATACTTTGCTGTAAATTAAGGCAGGAAAGAAACAAACAAACAGGTATGTACAGTGGACATCTTTAAGGAGTGCACAGGACACATACAGTTGTAAACACTGACCACAGATATTTCTCATCCCAGGGTGGAAACGAGTGATTACTTACTAATATAGCAACCACCCATTTCATCCTGGGTGCTTCAAAATAGCAACTATATGTGCTGTGTGACAATGAAATCAGTCTGCAATAAATGTCACTAATAAAAGCACTTCACAGCACATATTATGGCAACAATAATACAGTAACAAAGTGAAAGGTGCTATTAATAATAATCTTTTTTGTACAAATCTACTGTAGTATCAGATAAGGAGTTTTTGAAAAGACAATTACAAATAGGTTCCTCTTTGTTGCCATGCTATCTCCATTTCTCTCTCTGCAAAGTGAAATGGTGACATCTACCAACATACCTCACTCACACTCTAAACCAGTGTTTCCCAAACGAGTAAATACCCCCACCCCTTTCTTATTGTTTTACTTTCTTACAAAAACATTTCCCCCCCATTTTCCCACTATTTAAAAACATTTTTAAATAGTTAAAATAGCAGTTCTACAAGCTCATAATGCATAGTGATGTGACGTGTGTAGTATTTAAACTATTCTTAAAATAGGGCATAATTGGTTAATCCATAATGCATTTTTGTAAGTTTGGGTCACAGTTCTCTTTTGGGTCTGGAGCTGAAAACGTTTGGGAAACACTACTCTAAGCTGAGCATGGTCATAACTCCAATGACTCTGGTAAAGCTTTACTGACTGTACATTTGTATACTACACTAACTGTTGTGTACCCACAAGCATGAATACAAGGCACTTATTAATGTGATTAGCAGCTGAATTACAGACATCAATTGATTTATTAGAACCAAAGAGGGGTTTCACTGAGACTCTGTACACATGAAGTCCCTTTTATCGATTTCTCTAAAACTAAAAAGGTTTTCCCCTCACATACGCAGTATAGCTGAGGTTATCAAAGAAGTGATAGCACCCATGTCTTCAGCACTAACAAACAACTAATCTACTGCTGTGTAGCTGCCCTGAACATCCAGATATGGCTATATCACTGATACAAACATGCAACAAGACCCTATACATTCTTTGGCCGCCTATCCATACAGGTGAACAAGCAAAAAACCATTTCGCAAAAATATACTGTATTATCATCTTTAAAAACAACCAAGATAATAGAGAAAAATAGCACGGTTTCATTGCGTGGGTGATACTGCTGGATCGAAGACACCACATTCTTGTAATTGCGAATGGCGTGCTTCGTAATAAAATAGCAAAATAATTCAGTAAATAAAAACAAAAGAGTAAGAAAACATATTTACAATATGACACCATTTCAATACTTGTAGACAGCGGATATAACATTCTTCGGTAACAAAACTATTAAACATTTTGTGCATAGTTTATAACGTGTAGGGAGGAGAAAGAGCTAAAAGAATACGACGCGAGATAAATCTAGTTCATAGGAACAAGCACAGCATTCACTGCCGACATACAATCTAGTCATTAAGCTGGATAAAAATGTATTCATGAGAGAATCGCTTGAGATTTTCTGAGATTCAGTTCATAGCTTCACTGAGCGACATTCTAATGAGGAGTATCGTTCAAAATGCAACTGTTTTCGATCATGATGCTACTGATAAAACCGATACCAATCATTCAGCAGTTACAGAAGAGTGGGAATAAAAATACAGTGAGTGGATACGCAGTAAAATCCTTAATTTGATCCATTCGTAACTCAAGAGTGAACAAATGTAACCAAATGAACCCTTACGGGTCCATTTGGTTACATTTGTACACTCTCATGAGTTAAATGAACACTTAGGATTTTACTGGGTATGTTTGAAAGGCATGTCAAAGACTGCGGGATGACTCTGTAGGTCCCAACATTTCCAAAGACTTACCACCCATGCTGTGGCAAATGATGCTGCTGTGCACAAGATGCTGCTGTGGGTGCAGTTTGGTCACAGTAAAAAAAAAAGAACAGTCCTAGCTACCGCCGCCGTCTGACCGCCCACCAAGTGCTCTGTGTGGCTTCCAGCCAAAAGGCCGGAGAGAAAGTTCCTTCCTTTGTGTGTTTGCCCGCCCACGCTCAGGGCTGTCTGAACCGCTGGTTTAACATAGGCTGCTGCTACCGTTTATAAAAAATCTCCCGTAACAGATCAAAGCTAAGTGAGGAAAAACAGTGCATAGGATAGAAGTGCTACTGAGGTATCCTGTGTCGCTGGAGAGTCCAGACAGACAAAGGGAAGTAAGAAGGAAGGAAGGAGGGAAGGGAACCCAGATTAGGGCTGCAACAATCAATTATTTTCTTAGCAATCATTCTGTCAACTACTTTGAGTCTGACTAAATCATTGAGTCTGATTACCGACTTAAGCCCTACTTTCTACTTTGTAGTACAACGGTGTTGTGCAAAAATACAGAAAATAGCCGATCGACAAGCTCACTTTGGTATATATTCTTTTTAACGATTAAATTGATTGATTGATTGATTAGCTCGATTTACTGTTGCACCTCTAACCTAATTAACAGAAGTTCCCTCCCCTCCGCCAACTGCTGTGGTGTGGTTGTTCTTCAGACGTAGATCCCCTCTGGGTTTAGGCCGGAGGTCAGAGGGCTATGGAGGACCCGCAGGTGACCAGGCATCGGGTGTGATGAGACTGGACGTTTCAGGGAGCCGGAGAGGGGAACTAATTCTGCAAAAAAGGAAATTGTATAAATAATCACCACAACGTTGCATGGTTCTCCCTTCCTAATTGTCTGTATTCTGTATCTATATTGTTTCTATGTTATTTGTCTCTTTTATAGAATGAGTTTTCTTTTTAAATCACTCAATAAACGTCCATTAAATTAATATCAATGAATCATCCCTGATTAAACAATAATGCATTTCAGATGTAAATAATAATTCTTGATGAGCGGTGTTATGTGAGCTCAGTCCACCAGGCGTCAGTGTTGAGCCACACAACAGTCAGTAATGGCCAAAGGGAGGTTATTACAAGGACACTAAACACTAAATCCATTACTTTTCATAATGGAAAACCATTACCATGAGGTCTAATAAAGAGACCTGCAACTGTGAATGATGTAATAATGGAACACATGGTCATACAGAAGTCATAAAAATATTTTGGGAAAGATATCTGGACAGGCTTTGTGGGGAAAATGGAATACATTGCAGATTGGTGTGTTAGAAATATTAGCAAAGCCAATTTCAGTCTATAAAACCATTAAGTGCTTTTTCTTTGCACATGCTGCCAGACATAAACTGAGCACATTGAGCACATTTCTCCACTCAGTTTCTCTTTGTTATTCGAAAAGTTTCCATCATCCAACTAGAAGAATGTACAATGGCTTGCCTAATTAATGTATACTTTGTTGTAAGAACACGTTGCTCGATTAGGCATAAATTAGGCATTCAGCGTTCTGTAGAGTATTTAGACAGCTTTCCCAGTGGTCAGTGTTCTGAGCCACAGCTGTCTCGACAGTCACCTCTAAACCGACAGGTCTGTGGTTCACAGGCCTGTCAGGCAGAAACTGCTGAGCATGTGGCGGACAGAGAATGAAGGGGGGAATGGAATGATGGACAGAGAGAGCTAGGCTGACTGAATGACGCTGAGGCCGCCTGTATCCAGGCAGCGGTTGGCATGGAGACCATAAGTACCACTAGAAGGGGGCGGGACAGACACTATACTCGTTCAACTATCTTCTCTCACCCTACACCCCCCCCCCCCCTCTCTCTCACTGAGTCATAGTGTCTCTGCAAGGCTGTCGGGCCACAAGGCATAAAAAAATAACTTAAAAAGCTTTGGTGGAACTGGTGGATCTGACTAATGTACAGAAAATGAGTGCAAATAGCCTGTACCTCTTACATACTGGCTAATGTGATTACATTGTAATACCTGTCTGGGCAAGTGAGATTTTACCATTTAAAAGCCTACATATTTCCCTATACACAGTTTGACTTCTCTCCAGCCCTCCTTTTTCCCTCTAAACATAATCTCTTCAGCAGAAATAGCTGATTCATACATATGAGCCATATGTAGGACACCATATATAGGCCCTCTGGTGGGCCAATGCTCTACTACTGCAGCATGGAGGGGCCTGTGACTTTACACTGACTGTAACATCAGTGTTCATTTAACTCATTTAACTTTAAGAGTGTGCTAAGTTATACAGTAGTGATTTTCTTTTTTACCTATACAAAAACATGGGTATACACAGTATAATTAATTAAGGGACAATTTAGAATTGCACTTTTCCGGGGATACTGAGGAAGGATATATAGAAAATATACACCCTACTTAGTTAGCACTTACTATAAAATGAGGAAACCTCTGTCAGTCGTTCTGTCCTCATCCATTTTTCTCCTCAATGGCTTGAACAATCGATCTGAACTTGCACGCAGGCATTGACCCTGGACACTTTTCCCAAATTTAAGCTGTTTATCTGCATTTTTGCCACGGCCTATGGGCTCTGAGTCTGTTACGTGTGTCTACAAAATAAAGAGCAGAAGCGGTCGCAGTCCCATAGCCTGGACGGACGGTTGGTTGCCCTGACGACAGTCTCCACACACCGGCAGAGAGAATGCCAGCAGAGAGAGATAGCTGGCTCAATGGTACAAAGTTGTAGTCACGGTTGTAGTCGTAAAGTTTGTATATAGTAGAATACAAGAATACAAGGTAAAATAGGCTCTCTCCCTCCCTCAGCTCTGGTGTCACGCATAACAGAAACAATTGCCTAACAACAGTGATTTGCGCCGATGTGTCAACCGTAGCCTAGATTTGCGCTGACGTCGGGCATGTCCATATTTGGAATCCAGGCTCACTGACAAGCACACACCGCCACAGACAACTTGAACTTTATATAGAACATATACAGAGAAAAAGATTATGTATGATTAATTTGCAACAGAGGAAATATATAGAACAGAGCTTCTCAAACTTTTTCCAGTCAGGGATTTGGTTGCGGACCCCCATCTGAAAATACTTTGTGCCAGGGACACCCATGCAAGATATGTTGTTAAAATTTCAACTTTAAAAAATAAAAGATTGTGAGAGTTGTGAGCTTGTAGATCGGCTATTTCCAAATAGTATGTAGGGTAAAGTGGTTAAACTGATTTTGATGCTATATGAACTAATCTAGCTGTGGACCCCCTGGAACAGCCTAAAGGTAGTTTTCCACCGCACCGATTTTGGCCCGACGCAGCGTCGGGAAGCGTTGGATATCGTTGTTCAGTCGGTTAGGGGTCCGTCGGGTGGTCCGTCGGGACCTTTTCGGCCGACTCGGGGGAACCCCACATGTTCAGTTCTTGCACCGACTGTTAGAACCGTCGGATAGAAAAGAGGGGGGAGAGCTAGGGGTAAAGGTTTGATCAACGCTGCAGAGCCACTCTGCAACGCTGCCTTTGAGGTTGCCAGATTGTGTGAGTGAAATCAGCGACCAGGTCTACGAAAACCTATGTTTGCGTAATGTGATGTAATTCATTATTTGGGAGCAGGTGTGTAAGATTCCAATAGTATAAACATTTTGAATGGCTTTCATATACTCTTAATATATTTTTCAAATTAGATTTGGCCTTATAGATCGAAATGTGCTCAGTTTTGGCTATTTTCTGGTTGTTAATTTCATTTAAAAAAATGGCGTGTACACGTCAGCAGTGATGGAAAAAGTACTCAAATGTTTTACTTAAGTAAAAGTATCAATACTGCAATGTAGATATACTCTTGAGTCTGTTACAATTAAAAGTCCGGAATTCAAAAAAAGTCAAAGTACTAAAGTATTGTTATCAAAATGTGCTTAAAGTACCAAAAGTAATGGTACCAAAATGTTTGAAAATAGCAGATCTACAAGCAACGTGTCGATATGCGACACATTGTGAGATTGTAGATCGGCTATTTTCAAATGGCCTTGGTATAAAATATGGCTAAAGTGGTTAATGTACAGTATGTTTTATAATGTAATGATTTATATCTGCAAAGTAACTAGTAAGTAAAATGTTCAAATAATTGTAGTGGAGTAAAAGTACAATATTTGCCTCTGAGATGTAGTGGAGTAGAGCAGTAAAAGTATAGACAATTGGAAATACTGCAGTAAAGTAAAAGTACCTCAAAATTGTACTTAAGTACAGTACTTGAGTAAATGTACTTAGTTACTTTACACCACTGCACATCAGTGAAGACAAAACGCTGGGAACATCCCTATTTACCAGCGACTTTGCAGGGAAACAAGCCCAAAGTCGCTTATAATACGCAGACCTGGCAACACTGGCAGTCCAGCCTGCCAGTTCTAAACACATTAGCACAACAATGTGCGCATCGGCCGACTGCTTATGCTGAACTAAATGCCAACTTTTGCCAACCGACTACCAGTCTGTTGCAGTCTGAAGTAGTCTGAACTAGTCTGTTTGATGGAGAGTCACCTTAAAGGACCCCTGGGGGTCTCCACACCCCACTTTGAGAATCACTGATACAGAATATACAGTTTAGAATTTCACCTTCCCTGAATTATTGAGGTAGGATACATGTCAATATTAAAAACATGTAAAAAGACAGTACCTATGGTCTGACTAGCGTGGGTGCTGTCATCCTCAGAGGGTTCAGCTGGCAGCACTGTGACCTTGGTGCCAGTCTGCTGGATGAATTGCTGCAGATTCACCTGCCTCAGCTCCTTGGTCAGTTGTTCCAAGTCATGCTGCATGTCCTTCACACAGACAGAAGCCATTACGGATCAGCAGAACCAACAACAACTGACTGCAGATTTAAAAGGGATTTACACAGTAAAATCCTCAGTGTAGAAATGAAAACCTTTTTTTGCAAGGATTTTACGGCATTGTACTTGCATTGTTGTGGATTATGTAACAGAGCATTGGTTTGTTAAAGCTGCGTTGTTTTGTGTTTGTGTGACTCGTTTAGTTTTTTTCATCTTCTTTATTTTATTTTATGCAAAGCATCATGAACTTGGCTTTCTCTCACTAGCCGTCCAAAAATGTTGTGAGTGCCACTAAAAATAGACGCTGTTGTGAGATGATAAATACTTTGTTTTTAAATATATCTTTAATGTACAACCTCCTGATATTCTTTGACTTGGTAGCTATTGCCTATGCGGTTCATTCGGTGTAGGAGTTGACACTAGAAGCCCGCATCGAGAGAGTTGCAAGCTATGGTGTGTCAGCTTTAATGTTACAATCCTGGACATATTTTATTGAATAAAACTTTATTTTAACCAATCTGTATGGTCGGGTATGTTGATATAACATAACTAACTGCAGTGGTTGGAGTTGGACTCCCTTCTCTTCCATTTGAACATTTAGACCCTGTTGTTGGGTAGGACACCTACTGGTTGACCATATCAATAAAGGTATTTAAAGTACAGTATGTGCCATTAAACATCTATGACACCGTCCAAGTTGAGAATGAGTCAAAATATTCCAGTCTGTCTTCCCTCTGTTATTAACCTTGAGTGTTGAAAGGTTGTTTTTTTTTGCCATGGTTATTAAAAACTGATTTCTTGACAGTGATGTGCATGCAACACACAGAATGACAAATGGGAAACACACGAGGGCAAATCAAAATGGAAGCTGGGAAAATCAATGAGGCACAAAGTGATCATTTTGTGTTTTATTGATTTTTCCTAGATGTACAGGTAGTCTTGACCTTTAAGATTAAATATCACATCAAAAGAGCTGCTTGCTCTATCACCATGTTTACAAAGTCACTTGAGAGCAGCAGGATTTTCACTATATCATTATTTGAGATAAAATAAAACACATCTGGCATTTATAATACTTTTATGTTGTAAACGTATGAGGAAAAACTGTGTGTGTGCATTAGGGATAAAAAAAAAAGCAAGTCTTCTGCACACCTACAAAGGTGACAGGTGCGAAGGAGAAGACCAGACAAGGGCCCCAACGTACTGATAGAAAAAACTCTGGCATACTGTCTTCAAATGCAAGAAAAAGATTGAATGGGAATACAACAACGTTTTGGTTTATTAGACCTTCATCAGGTTATCTTAAGATAAAATATTTTTCTGGCATTTGAAGACAGTGTACGGGAGTCTTTTCTTTCTGTGCATTAGGGATGCAACGGTATGAAATGTCACAGTGTATAGTACGGTATCTAGCGAATTACCATGGTTTACGGTATTACACTGTATTAATCCCCTCCCTTTCAATTAAATGTACTGTGGCCCATCGAAAAAACTAATTTTGCTTTGAAGAAAAATATTGCTCAAATGTGTCTGTGTCTGTATGTATTTAACTGAAATTCTCATACATTAGCATTGTAACATTTACAAACATTTAACACAAGGGTTAAAGCTGCACTATGTAACTTTCCTCTTCTACCCTGGATTAGAACCCGGTTTCCTACGCAAGTGCTGACATTTTGCTATGACATTGAGCTAATAGAGTCAGATCCTGTGTCTAGGTGAGACATGACCTTTGACACGATCTAAATGTCTCAATAGAAGAGCAGGGAGACAAAATACAGCCACTCATCAGCAGTTCGTTCCCCTTCAGCCAATCAGCAGTTCGTTTCCCCGACCACCAGACAACGTGAGGTGCAAGGGGACTTTTGAAAGGGCCATGCCGAAAATAGGTTGCTTTATTCGGATACATGCGTGTCACTGCCCAGTGCCCACCCCTGCCGGTTCTCTGATTTTTTATTTTTAAATAGGCTCTGTCATGATTAATTGACCACATACATGAAGTTAAACAACTAAATTCTATCCGAACGATATCTTAAAAGTAAATTCCGTGCCTCAAAAAAGACATTTGAGAACGTTTTGAAAGAGAGATGAAAACAGTGGACAGAATGTCAATGGCGGCTGGTTCCATTTTTGTCGGCTGCACTCGGCCCCATTCGGGTTCACTCGGGTTCCACCTGATTGGCCAACCTACACTGTCAATCACAGAACAATGAGCGAGGACGCTGATAAACAGTAACTTCCATTATTTTATACTTAGGCTATTCAAAAATAGCAGATATACAAACTCTATGAGCTTGTAGATCTGCTATTTTTGAAAAATCTTTGAAAATGTGCGCAAATCTTTGAATATATATATATTTTAAAGCAATTTTTTTTAACTCGAATCTTTGCTTCTGGGGGGTCCCTGGATCAACACATTTTGAGATGGGGGTCCGCGGCCAAATACATATCATTTTGGGGGCCCTTGAGATGAAAAAGTTTGAGAACCTAACCCTATAGCAACATACGTTTTTCAGAAACCTGTTAGGATTTAGTGTGTGTGTGTGTGTGTGTGTGTGCATGTGTGCGTGCGTCTCTCACCTGCAATCTCTTGCTACTTTGTCCCAGTGATCGGTCCACTGCTCTGCAGCTGCTCTCCAGCTGGACGGCCTGTCTCTCCTGGGCTTTGAGCTCTGCCTTCACCCTGAGGACCTGGGCTCTGGCCTCTGCCTCGCTGACCCACTGGGTCTCCTGCCTCTCCCTCTGGAGCCTCTCCTCCTGTAGGCCTGCCTCCACGCCCTGAGAAGACACACAGACAAACAGCGTCTATCAAATTATTTGTCATTTGGTCTGTGTGTGACAACAAGCATAGACAGGTTTCCAGTCCCTGCTTTGTCTCCTCCTCTTATCTAAGGCTACATTATGTGACACTACAACATTATTTCACCCACAAGTCACTGGCAGACATTGTTATGGGTGCAGATGGTTAAATGTAAGCCGTTCTGCTCATCTCTATTTATTTTAATTCCCCTTTTATCCAACTTTTAGTTAAATGAATTCTTCTGTCGATGGGTGAGGAGCAAGCAATGTCCCAGGCACAGAGGAGAAATTGGTTAGAAAGGGCTTATAGTACTTATAGTACTGTACAGTAGGGTAAAATACGTAAAAACCCCTTATATAATCCTCATCTTTCACTGCCACCATCAAAAACTTCCATGAAGAAATTAGAATTTTTATTTTCCCTTTTTGTGTGGCCTGACATGACTGTGTGTTGCATTCCTTTGTTGATAAGTTTAGTTATTAAGTTTTAGTATTTATGATATCTCTGCTGTCCAGCAGGAACCAGCTAACTCCAAAATGTTCATTTTTCAGGAAATGAAAAAAACTAAACAAAAAAGGAGTTAGGAGGTTTTGTTCATCATTGATAAGAACAGCTGAATGGACCTCTAAGCTCACAATGAGGTTGGAGGTCAAAAGGGGGTGGAGCCTGGAGTCACCAAAACCAGCTAACTCCACCCCCTTTGCTGGAGTAAGCTGGTTTAGCAGAAAGTTTGAGGATCCAATGGAGTTAGCTGCTTTTGCCAGAAGCACTTTTTAACACTTTTCATTGGTTCAATATTTTTTTTACCAACACAGACGTAAGTAAAGGGTGTTCAATACCACTGATTTATGGGGAAAATGCAGTTAGCTGGTTCCTGCCGGACAGCAACGATATACAGTTATCTCTCCAGATAATGACCTCCCTAATAAAGATGCAGTCACTGATTTTAAGTTAACTTAAAATTGTCAGGGATGGGGGTGCTTAAGTCTAGCAACACTCTTGGTAAAGTATGCTTCCCATACAGGAGCAAAGTTGCTACTCATGGCCTTGCAGCCATCAATAAACCAAATGTGGTGTCCTGTGTTTACATGAATCCATGCCCTCCCCAGATTGGATTCCACAGACAGGGCTCATCCTGGACACCATAAATAACCAAAAATATCTATATCTATCTATATATCTGTCTTAAGTGAGGAACATTTCCAAGACATTCTACAAAAATACACTTATCCGAGCACATAAATACACAAGTATCCGAGCTCCTGATCTCATGCCAAAGAGCCTTCCAGCTCAAATAACGAATTGAACTCAACAAACAAACAGCACACCTGCACCAGCGCGATTTTCTCCTCCATCTCCAGCTCGCAGCCCTGCAGGCGTCCATGTAGCTCCTGCAGTCTTTCCTCCAGCTGTCTCTCACTCTCCAGCTCAATCTGCAGCTCGCTGGCCCAGAACTCCTCCTCCTCCATCTCCACCTCGTTCTTCCGCAGACGTCTCTCCAGCCGAAGGATCTCCTCCATCAGACCTCCTCCTCCGCCCGCGTCCCCTCCGCCCAAAGCGGCTCCGCCTCGTCCAACGCGTAACTCTGCCCAGGCCTGCAGCTCCGCCTCATAGTCCTCCAGCCTCTTCTCCAGCACGTTGAGGGTCTCCCGCTGCAGGCCCACCAGTCTGACCAGGTCTTCCATGCGACAGGCCCACATGGTGGGGGACACGGGCACCGAGGACGCCCCTCCCGCATGGTACTGGCCGCCGCCGTTCCCCAGGAGGAGCCTCCGTTTTGCCTCGGCCTCTCCGAGCCTACCTCCACTCAAGATGTCCCTGAGGCCCCGCGGCCCTCCGGTGAAGGTGAGGGACTTGCGGCGGGGCTCGCGGCGACGAAGGGAGTGGTCACTGGGGTGTCGGAGCTTCGCCAGAGGTGGGAGACTCTGCCGATGCAGTCCGCGCTCGGGGCCCCTCATGATGGGGGGGCCCTCTGATGGGGGGCGCTCGGTCAGGGAGGGGCCCGTGCGGTGCAGTATCAGCTGTACGTCGCCCGCATATTGGCCCCAGGTGTTGAGAGAA
The DNA here is from genome assembly GCF_963454915.1 of Gymnoscopelus microlampas. NCBI lineage: Eukaryota > Metazoa > Chordata > Actinopteri > Myctophiformes > Myctophidae > Gymnoscopelus > Gymnoscopelus microlampas. Next base: position 37,377,448 of record NC_139943.1, read on the forward strand.
GCCACGGGGCTCTCGTGCGGGGCCAGGTGGCGCTCCGAGTCTCGCCATTTCTCTACCAGAGTGTATCTCCCAGTGCGGCCTGGAAAGAATACACCAGGATGAATATGAAAATTATAAACTACAAATTCAACTTTTATTCTGAGGTTATGGATAACGATTTTCTTTTGGAAAGAATCCAAAATGCACCCCACATACATATATATATATATATATATATATATATAGGAGAATTATGAACAGAAACACTTGTTGCCATTTATTGGTATAAACACAGGCTTTGAAGTACCCAACTGGTACCGGATGCCTCATTGTCAGACATCTTGTACATTTTCCCTAAAGACAAAATGAAAGGCAGGAGAGGAAGGGGCTCGGTGGCTCTGATTTCTCCGCTTGGCAAGAAGAAGGATGAGTCAGACTTTCCCTCCTCCTGCCCTACGCTTTGTGGGATGTGATGTCAATTCAGTCTGCTCTACTGCTCCCTTTACTGCATATACGGAATAGGGCTTTAGATTCTATGCAGGCACCGAAGGCAGCTTCTGACTACGACCTTCTCTTTTTTTTGGTTATAAACGCAGTATGCAGATTTTTGAGTTTAAGTTCATATTCGTATTGTTTAATGGAGGTCAGCTGACTCAGACACAATAAGTACTGTATTTCTTGGTGAGTGATTCCACCTTCCTTGCCATATTTGGCATTGTTCAATGTGAAAAGTAACATATAAATATCTGTGTCAAAACATTTCAGTAATATGTGTGATGATCAAAACAGAACCAACCAATTACAGAGAGCAGGGGAATGACACACAGTCTATTTGGCCGGGAGTCACCAGGGACACGCTGAAGAAGGCATTTTGTGCCCATGTGGTATGCCCCCAACCACTCAGCTATCGGATCGCCCAGAGTGTATGTGTTCTGTGTTTACATAACTAAACAATAAATAACATTTTTACCCATTATTTCCTCCTATACCAGCAGCTATCAGCCACTGGAGTATGTGTGTGGTGGTGTTGACCTGCAGAAACACATTGCCCTCTGACTGTATTTTGGTATTTTCACTGTTTGTTTTGCTAGACATCTCTAGCATCTCTATTCTCTCTCACGACAGATTTCTTTTTTTTACCGAATGGGTTCCCAGATTGAACAGTGAAAACACCAAAATACAGCAAGAGAGCAATGTGTTTCGGCATGTAAACACCACCATACTACTTCAGTGGCTGATGACTGCTGGTATAGAGGGGAACATTTGGTAAAAAAAGAAAATATTGTCTGTACATACTATGCCTTTAAAAAAGGTATTTATCTTTCATGTCGGTTTTGGTGAAGAATTTTCTAGCATGAAAAATGTTGGGACCCTTTGATTTGCGACACAAATTATAGGAATGAGCATGCACAAGAAAGAACATTTTGCAGGTTGCTCGTAGCAAGCATGCTTCTCTCACCCACACAAGATAAACAAGATACAGGATATACTGCGAAAGACCCATTATACAAAGTAAAATCGCCAGTGCATATGGATTTCACTGTGTAGTAAGTCTGTCGGTTTATTATAGATTCCTTAGTGATCAGACAATAGATCCAGTCCTTTTGGTCTGTTATTACAGAAAAGTGACAGCTTGTGTCTCCAGGTGCTGCTTGCAACTTCCTCATGGAGGATGAACTTACCTATTGCCTGGGCCAGAGCGATCACCACTTCCTGGCAGGTGGTTGCCTCGGTGACCCCGCACACGACCCTTTGGACCCCATCCACCCAGACTTTGAGCTCCATGTCGGGTCAGGTGCGAGGTGGCCAGCAGTCACGGTGTGTTGCCTCCGTCATTCCTGGAGGCTCCGGTGGCGCAGGGCAGATGGGGCCCCCTCTTGATTAGCAGATGAGGATGAGCACTGGGAAAACAGGAAAAGAGCTGGTCAGGAGGGGCATGTGCTCCGAGGACAGAGTTTACATGGTTCACTTGCCAAGGCCAATGATGATTGTCTTTATATACACAGACGGTCCTGCATTGATGCCTACTAGTAAAACTATTAGCAGCCAGAACAGGAACTGGTAGGTTTATTACAAGGGCTTGAAAACAAGCCTATGCTAGACAAAATGAACAGTGGGAATTACTAAAAATATTACTTTTGTTGGAGAAAAGAGGATGGTTCAAACAGTCGGGAATAGATTGCACATGCCAGGACCAGCTGGCCATGGTCTCTGTGAAGAATAGGCACGTGTGTGTGAGCGTGCGAGTGTGTGTTTGCGTGCGTGTGGAAGGGGGTGGCAGGAAGAGTCTGCCAACAACATTCCCGAGCCAGGTTCCTGCTTTTGTAAGCAGAAACGCAAGGAAACGGTGACGAGAGAAGCAGGAAACTTTGGTTATGTGAAATAGAGAGGAAGAGCACAGGAAGAGAAGTGAGTGAAAAAGAGGGGGCAGGAGAAGTCTTTTTTTTTTTAAAGGGAGAGAGAGATGAGAACAGAAGTGGTCACAACAAAGGGGCGGGGACTGCATTGGCCTTGCTTTTGATGTCTGGTTTATTTCTTTTGTTCTGTGGTAGATTCTGGAAAGCTCTTCTGGAAACTCAAAAGAAAATAATTTCATAACCAAGAGACCACGTTGTGCCCATGGTCATATAGACATATAGAGCTGATCATTTATGAACCACTCAAGCTCCATTTTATACTTGTGCAGCAAAAATATTCGCTATTTTGGCAAGTTTTCACAAGTAATAGCATGCCCAAAATAGGTAAGCCAGGTTGAAAGTGGTTAACCTGAAAACATATATACTTGTAGACCTGCTTCAGTTTGATGTAACAAAAGGTTTAAAAGAAAATAATAATACTCCTGGGTAAAAACACAATTCAGTGCAGAAGCTCTTGCAGTGCAGTAATGAATCCCAATGCAGTGTAGAAGCTCTTGCAGTGCAGTAATGAATCATAATGCAGTGTAGAAGCTCTTGCAGTGCAGTAATGAATCATAATGCAGTGTAGAAGCTCTTGCAGTGCAGTAATGAATCCCAATGCAGTGTAGAAGCTCTTGCAGTGCAGTAATGAATCCCAATGCAGTGTAGAAGCTCTTGCAGTGCAGTAATGAATCATAATGCAGCGTAGAAGCTCTTGCAGTGCAGTAATGAATCACAATGCAGTTTAGAAGCTCTTGCAGTGCAGTAATGATTCCCAATGCCGTGTAGAAGCTCTTGCATTGCAGTAACAGAAAAAATGCATTCAGTTTAGAACTCTTGCAGTGCGGTAATTTTTGCACTGCAACATTAAACTTCATCTCAGCAGGTCACCTCACCCCCATCCCACCTGGAACAAAGAATGAATGGATGCTTTTGTGAGAGCAGATAACCAATGTGGGCAAAGAAATAGATGACCCAGCAACCTTCAGTGCAGTCTCACTAGCACAGAAACACAAAGATTATCTACAGCTACAGCTGTGTAGTGTGTGTGTGTGTGTGTGTGTGTGTGTGTGTGTGTGTGTGTGTGTGTGTGTGTGTGTGTGTGTGTGTGTGTGTGTGTGTGTGTGTGTGTGTGACTTTATTTTCAACATTCCATGTGCACTCTATTGGGAGCGTGTGAATGGCCTCTGTCCAGATATGTAAAGCCTTCTAGGGGGCTAACCTTCACACCACAGTGCTGAGGCAGGAGGTCTTAATGATGTCCACTTAACCCCCCTCCTCCCCATATTCCCTGTCCACATTCTCAATGTCATCCTCTACAGCCCAGCATGTCCTGTGATGCACCGAAAGATTTGCTAAATAGTGTAGATGGAGGAACATTAATAAGCAGAGCTCCAAGCGAGACACTTCAGAGACAAAGCAGAACCCCATGCCAGGCTTCTATTCCAGAGAACAACCTGTCCGTTTCACTGTTATGCAGTATTATTTATACCAGTGTTTGCTTATCTGAGTGCACCTATATGTCTAATGCAAAGCAAAATCCCTAGTGGAGTTTAGCGGAGTTAGACAAACACTGCAGATTTTATTGTGAGTGTGGACTGACCTACGAAACACACACACCTGGTTGTATGTATGTATATATATATATATATATATATATATATACACACACACATATTGTATGCTATATTTAACACACACACACACACACACACACACACACACACACACACACACACACACACACACACACACACACACACACACACACTTCACCTAGCTTGCCCTTAAATGGCAGTAAGGGATGGAGGGGAACAGACGACGAGTCACACACACTCCAGGAGATTTTTCTGCAGTGACCCAAAACACAGTCACCATTTTGTTAACCTTTTTTTTTAAGGGACTGTGGAAAGAATAGCAGGGCCTGGATGGGTTCTGAATGATGCAAAACAGACACAGCAGATCAGCCAAGAGGAAGGTTGGGGGTGGAGGTGGGGGCTTATATAATTGATACATTACTGCATTACTGGAGGACTACAGGCTAATACTCCAGGAGTAGTCATTGGTGTACAGGAAGTAGAGGAGAAGGCTCAGCACGCGTCCATGGGGTGCTCCAGTGCTGATGGTCAGGGTGTCAGACGTAATGCTGCCCATTCTCACCACCTGGTGTCGGTTCGACAGGAAGTCTAGTATCCAGGCGCACATGCTTGGTGTATCTCTACATCTCTAAGCTTTGTGTCAAGTCTTGCTGGGACAATGGTGTTGAAAGCTGTAGTGCACAAACAACATACGCAGATTACGCACATACTTGTCCTTCAGCTTCTTGTCATCCATGTGCAACAGGACGGTGTGAAGAGCCGTGGCAATTGCATCGTCGGTGGATCCGTTTTGACGGTATGCAAACTGCCATGGGTCCAGTGAGGCAGGTAGTATGGAGCAGATGTATTCTCTCACCAGCTTCTCAAAGCATTTACTGACTATTGGGGTGAGAGCGACAGGTCTCCAGTCATTCAGACATATCACCTTGGATTTCTTGGGGACGGGCACAATGGTGGACATTTTGAAACCCTGCAGGGACCACAGCCTGGGCGAGGGAGAGGCTGAAGATGTATGTAGTGCGACGCATACCTCGCTGTCAAGCCACTGTTTCTGGTTGGGGTAGATCCGAACTGTCTTTGTAGGGACTATAATGTGATTGATGCACTTACTGATAAAACCAGTGACAGAGTCAGAGAGCTCGTTGACATTGTTCCCAGTGGCCTCCTTAAACATCAAAACACTTTAGCACAGAGTCTTTATACTCCTACCAGATTCGGACCTTCTTCTCAACGACCAGCTCTCTTTTAGGCCTCTGCTTGTATGACGGTATCAGTTCGATGGAGCAGTGGTTAGAGTTTCCAAACAGTGCACAGCAAAGAGTTTTGTATCCATCTTGGAAAGGTATGTAATGATCAAGAGTGTGGTCACCCTGGATACTGCAACTGCACGTGACATGTTGGTAATATTTTGCACTCTGTGGGTGACAGTTCTCCTGGTCACTGATAGCTTGGTGTTATTCCTTCAGTGCTGTGTCTTTGTCGGTCCCTGGTCTAATATAGACAGCGAAGATAATCACCAAACTGAATTCATGGGGGATCCAGAACGGATGACACCCATTCACAATATATTCCAGGTCCAGTGAACACAGACTGTCCTGTATTTTTTACATATGTACACCAGGAATTGTTAACCATGGCACAGACTCCGCCTCCTCTCTGCATACCACTGTTTACATTCCGGTCCATTCTATATACTGTGAAGCCAGGTGGTGTTACGGAGGACATCAGATGCTAGCTCTGTTAAAACACATGTAAAAAAAAACTAAACAAAAAAACAAGAACTCACAAGGCCAGTTCAGGATTCACCGAGGGCGCTTAAGGCAACCTTGATATTTATTAAGATTAACCTAACAAACAAAAACACCAGCAGCTCCTATCCATTGTGTATAAATGATGATGCAGGTCATTGCGAGCACAGTGGTATGAGAGCGTGGCAGAGAGCCATAGTTCGCTGTGCCAGCTCCTCTCCTGATCTCGTGTAGCTCATTTTATGCCAGAAAGTGGTCCGTAACATAGGGAAGTGCTGAAATCGTTGAGTATTCTATTTTGGCTGAAAGATATTGAAATGCAGTAAAATATGGCCTTTAAACCCAAATTACTTAATAGTTAAGACATGTTTGCTTCAATTTGAGCTTGGTATAGCAATAGGGCAGAGTTTACTAATCCATCCCCCACCAGGATGATGACGGTTTCTCTAAACAGTGGGTTCCACAACAACAATGAGTAACCTGGCTGCTGTCTGGGGAGATTCAGGACTACTGGTGAAGCTGTTCCTGTCATCCAGAGCCAAAGAACCAAGCCTCCAGGAGCCCAGTGCGTTGGCAGGGACAGGGTGCTGTAAACAACCTACCATATGCTTCACTGGGGCATTCTACACATAGGTGAACACAGTGATCCCTCACACACACACACACACACACACACACACACACACACACACACACACACACACACACACACACACACACACACACACACACACACACACACACACACACACACACACACACACACACACACACACACACACACACACACACACACACACACACACACACACACCTTGTGAAATAAATGGCATTATTAATGGAGCTGTGCGAAGTGTGTGCAAAATGATTTTAGTGATGCTTTTTTTCCTTTATTCTTACTGTTTGTGAATTGTCTTTATGTATTTTTTTATCCATGTTGAGGAACCTCTATGTTCAACAACTCCATTGCCTGCTATGTTGCATCGGGTGTATTGTAAGCATGTGACAATAACAACATAGAAGTTGCTGCACACTTTGTTCAAATATTTTCCTTGAATAAAATAATTTATAGTCTCAGCTAAATAAAACTCCCCCAGTACTTACTGAAATCTTTCTTCGCTGTGAACTGGCAGGGTCATCATGTTGTTTTACAATTTGAAGAGAAAACAATGGGCATTTATTACATTAAAAGAAAAACAATGTGAGGCTTTCTCAGGAGAAGGCCCCCATGGGGAATCACTGGACAATTATCTAGCAGGAAAACACTAATGTTCTAACCACTACCTCCATAAATAGATGTTGTTACCCCCTGGATCATCTTGCAATCTGCTGACCATTGTTCACTCAGGTGGAACACAACAGATAGACAATTGGCAAGAGTGAATTTGGGTCATAGCGCTGGCTGGGCGACTTTAAAGCAATATCATGATATTCTTGAGATTTTCATCCTTGGGGGAGATGTATTTTTACAATCAATGCACCTCCACTGTACCTCCATGTCAAGTATGTCTGACTAGAAACAAATGTATGCATAATGCAAGTTAGAGGGGGAGTGAGGAGAAAGAGAGGAAATGTTTTTGGTGACTAATCTTTCCTTACATTGTTGAGAGATGCATTACAAATAGAAGTTCTAGAACATTCTTGAATTAATTATTACTTACATCTTTCACATCACATCATACTTTAAAATATATCTGTCATATTAAGAAGTAAATACAGCTCAAATGTTGGGCACTGAAAGCTGTACAACACTAACACAACATGAAGTATCCAAGATAAAGTAAGATTGTGACATGCACAACTATCAGTGAGTGCCCCTCTCAACTGAATAAAAAGGGGGACTTTTTACAGACTTGTGAATGCCTGGAGTGCTGCACTGCTTCTTAAAGCCCCCCTTGTCTATTTCTATCCAAAATGTTAATTCAAATTGCACTTCCTGTGGAGTAACATGTAATTACTAGCAATTTATACTCGGCTGTAATTGGTACCAGACCTCTTGTGAAATACATCTATGTCAGCAGCCAAACACAGACGCTAGTTTATTGTGGTGGTGGTAGCTTGGTGGTGGTGGTAACTCTTGGAACAAACTACAGATTTTTTTTTCATCTTTAAATCTCCCATCAAGTGTTGTCCCTACACAAGAACCTAGGGTAATCGTTGGGCCTCAGGCGCCTTGAGGCTGTTGAGGTAGGGGCCTACCATAAAGGCTCATTTACTTATATATAAATACTTTTTTTTAATCATTCAACAGTGGTATAAATGACTAAATTAGCCTTAACGCAAAACAGCCAGGTATGTTGGACCCCTGTGGTTGAGCTTACAGGGGGCTATGGTGGTTGAGCTGACAGGGCTCTGAGGTAGGAAGGTAGACTACTTATAGAAGTTCCTCAGTCAGTCTAGTCTGTATGCAATGTCCTTTCTCAAGTGTTAATGTTCCAGTGCATGGCAATGGCTATAATCACCACAGATGGGCCTTGATCCTGTAGTGTGGAAACTGATAACATCCAGGGGACGCATTCCTGGCCAGTGAGAAGGCAATGGGCTGTGACTTGGAAGATAAGGAAGTTAAGGTTCCCGCCACCATCTGATCTTGTCGGGCTCTTGCTCAATTCACACTTCGTCGTACGACGGTGTCACACTCACCAACTAAATCGGTTTTGAAAAATAGTCACTCCGAATTTAGTATTCAATGACAATTATATTAGTAATGTGTGAGAAATGTCAAAATATACTGTAAACTACAAATGTTTTTCAAAAGTCACTAACAAATAAATTAGTAAATAAACAACATCCAATTACAGAATATTTCTCAAAAAGAAAAAGTACCAGCATGTCCTGTGATCATCTACTGAATTCCATTGTGTAATCAAAGCAGGCCTCTGTCCTTTTACAATGACAGCATCCTCTCGGGACACAGTGCCTCAATTACATTAGCCTCCACAAAATGACAAGACCTACTACCCTCCAATATAGATAATTGCTAATGAATGACAAATTAAAGTTGTCATTTTGTGACCCCCCTGAACTATTACTTCTAGTGAGACTTACAATGGACGCTGCTACTGAGCCCTTTGACACATCTCATCTGCCCTGAATCCTGGCCTCTGAGGGTCCCCTAAAACATGCAGAGGGCAGAGAAGTGCCTGCAAACAGCCAAGCACTTGCTCACATTTTAGGCAACCTCTCAATCTGAAGATCTGGATAAATCCATGTCCAGTCACGCTACAGGCAGCACCATCATCGGTCTCTGTAAACTCTGCAGTGGCCCCTGGAGCCAGCCTCACTCTGTCTGGCTGATGTTAAACTATTAGACTCCGGAGCAGACTCCCCCCAGTCGGGAGGTCAGTGCTGGCAGGATCTCGAACATCTGGCCGGCACGTTTAGCCAGCAATAATGCCGCCTTTGTTCTCCTGCCATATTCGCTGCTCACAGGCCAGCTTTGAAGAGCCAACAGGACGGGCAGCAGCCTCCTGCAGCAGTGCAGAGGCACGGCAGCACCACTTAATGGGCCAACAGAGGCCTCTGGCCACAGGCCTGGACATGACATTACTTTGTTGGACACCAATCTACTGGTCACTAACAGTGTTTCATTAAATATAGAATCCAATATGTCTTACAGCAGCTGGGACTCAAAGTTGTCAACTAAATGAAGCTTTGGAAGTATTTCCAGGGCAAGTTTCTGAGTTCTCCATTATGTAAGCAGCAGTTTGCAGTGGTTTATAGTAGGCCTATAGTACAAGCATGAAATCAGGTGGTCTTTTCCAGTGCAGCAAATGCTTCTGACTTGCATAATTTGATTTCCAAACAGCCAGTAGCCCTGTAGCCTACTGGGTATAATAATGTAGACCTTATTAATCCCGCCGGGTATAAGACAGAGACATTTGACCAATGTTCTTTTAACAGATGAGAGTCACCATGAATAAATCTGTCTACAGGTTGACCCTCACGCTGCATAGTATGAGTATCAGATTCTACAAATGTCTTCTAAATCCTAACAGTTTTCTGAAACACTTATGTTGCTATAATATCAGTGGTTCTCAAACTTTTTCATGTCAAGGACCACCCAAAATGATATGTATTTGGCCGCGGACCCCCATCTCAAAGTTTAGTTCCAGGGACCCCCAAAGATTTGAGTTAAAGTTAAAGTTTTAAGAATATGTATATTCAAAGATTGCTGTAGGTGCCGCGCTATGAGCTTGTATATCTGCCATTTTTGAATAGCCAAAGACAAAGTATAAAATAATGGTTAAAGTGGTTCAAATCGAAAATGACCGATGCTTTCCGGTCTTAATGGGTTTTAAATGCAGGTATTAAAACGCAGCCTAGGTCTTGTTTTGTTGATGGCGAGTGGAGAAGGCAACAGAAATGGCGATAATAATAGGTTATACCGTTAGTAGTGGTTTCCGTTAGGTTAGCCCAAGTTAACTGCTCTCTAGCAACAATGTGTCCGTTATCTCGCTGCCTGTTAGTATTAGTATGATCCCAACTACAACAATGTACAACTATAGTGTCTGTCTCTTACCTTTACGTCCTTTATGTTACCTCTGATCAGATGCAACTCACCGAAGTGAACTTAGGGGAAATTTCACATAAAGCCAAAATTGTCCTTCTTGCAGCTTTATGCCCCGGGGTAAATCAGTTAAACGAATTGCGGCAAAGTAACGTCGGACAATACCGTAAGATTAAGAATGAGAACAAAGGACAAACAACGTAAAGAAAAAGAAAAGAAAAGATGATCGGTTCTTTCGGTCCGCTCGCTGAAAGTTTGTGTTGTCCTGGCTGATGTGCGCTAGTCGTTGCGGTCGGACCAATAAGCTGCGGAAAATGACCCTCTCCCCGTTTCATTACTCTCTGCTAGTAAATACATTGCATCGGAACCAGTGTTGCCAGGTTTTGTGAGGGAAATAAGCAGCCGGGTCTATGAAAATAAGCCCAAAAGAAGCGACTAATAGCCGATCTACAGGCTCACAAGAGCTTGTAGATCTTCTTCTTTTAAAAAAAAGAAAAGAAAATAAACAAAAGATTTTGGGCAAAAAAACTTAAATTTTTTACATTTTTGAAACATTTTAACGGCACACATCTTATATGGGCGGGGGGGGGGCTGGCACAAATTATTATTTTCAGATGGGGGGGTATGTGGATTTGGGGGGGTCCTTGACATGAAAGTGTTTGAGAAACACTGGTTTAAACGACATTAGCTAACAAGCCCAAATAAGCAACTACACATAGAAACAAGCCACAAAAAAACGCAACCCGCAAACTACCAACACCAGCAACTTTACAGAAAAGGAAGCCCAAAGTCGCTTATAATAAGCGGACATGGCAACACTGAATTCGGAACTAGGACAGCGCAAGGCATTGTGGACTATTTTAAAGCTGCATTACACTGAGAGGGTTGGACGTGAAGGAGGTCTTCCTAGAGGAGATATACAACTCTCAGGGGACTCAAGTCTTTGTCCTAGAGTGGTACTTTGGTAAACAATTAAAACAAAGGACATCGTTTCTATTGGTGTAGTCAGCGAAAGTTTTTTTTTCCTTCAGTAAAAGTAATCCAAGGGGGGAGAGGAATAGATAGACAAACAGAAAACGGACATTGCTCCAAATAATTTGATTTAACAAATGTTTCCTTACAGAAATGTTCATAAGATGTTCACACACACACACACACACACACACACACACACACACACACACACACACACACACACACACACACACACGGAAACATGCACAGGGAACCAACCTGGCCAGTTTTGTAGTTTGTTGTTGCCCTGTAAAGATTAACAAGACTATGAGTCTAAAAGCCCGCTAGTGGCCCCTAAAGGCCATGCTACTCCTTACACCCAACTGGACCAAGGCCATGGGATCACAGAATTCTGTAGGTTTCATCCCCGGAGAGCATAAGCACAAAACATAGCCTAGAGATAATAAGATTCACAGAAAAGATCCTCATGGCAATCCAAAAGTCATTTTCTTTTGGATATCTTGTTTGGGACTAAATCATTGGATGGACCGACTGAAAGATCAATCGACACCTGGATGTGACAAATAAAACTGATTCTGATTCTGAAATCAAGGTGAGCGACAGAGCGGTTGGGAGCATAGCAGCAGGGAATCTTCGTGAGCGGTTGGCGGAGCATTAAGACTGCTTTGTGAGCGCACGCAGAGCGGGATTTCTCCCCTGCTCAACTCCACTCACATACAATGGCATTCAGCACCACCCTGTGTCTGTAGCATAGTGAAACTTAGCTCGGCGTGGAAGATTGATTGACAGGTGAATGTCATGATATTGGATTGAGAGCCGATCGAGAGTGTTAATGCTGCTCTGGTGAACGATTTGGTTCGAGGCTAACAGTGCGAGTGCTAGCTTGGTAGCTGGCACGGTGTGTTCCACTCCTTCAGCAGCAATCACGCTTGTCCTCTCTGACAAGGACATGAGGAAGGTGCAGGAAAAGGGTGAACGTCAGGAAAGCAGCCAGCTCAGACGGCATCTCCGGGCGGGTCATGAAGACCTGTGCTGATCTCCTGGTGCCAGGGTTTACCACCATATTGAACCTCTTCCTGGCCCACCTTTAAGAGGTCCACCATTGTCCTCGTACCCAAGAATGCCTCCCCAGCCGGCCTGAAGGACTGTAACTGTCCGGTTGTGCTGCTGAGTCAGCAAAACCAAATCAAAGCACTTCATGACTGCGAAGGTCAGCACTGCTGACCTCAGTGGTCATGAAGTGCTTTGATATGCTAGTAAAAGACCAAATCTGCTTCTCTCTCCCCAGCACCTTGAACCCACTGCAGTTTGCCTACCCTCCCGACAGATCCATCGACGACGACATCTCCCATGTTCTGCATGCTACTCTTTCGCACCTTGACAGGGAAGGTGGGTATGTTAAGCTGTTATTAACTGATTACAGCTCTGCCTTTAACACCATAATGATCAGGGTGGGCAGTCACACCTCTACCACCCTCACCCTAAATACAGGTACTGAGTGGTCTCCTCAGCTTTACTCCCTGTACACCCATGCCTGTGTGGCCAGACTCAGCTCAAACACCATCATCAAGTTTGCTGACAGCAAACTCAAATGACCTATGAAGGGGCCTATCTGGAGGAGGTGGCAGTCGCGTCGCAATGGTGCAGGAAAACAGCCCCTTCCTGAACATCAGTAAGACCAAAGAGATAATTGTGGATTTCTGTACACAAAGGCAGAGGTCTTACCCTCCTGATCACCAGGGAACCAGTGGAGAGGGTGAGCAGTTTCCTTGGGATGCACACCACAAAGGGGCCAACACTGTACGGTATGGGAATTGCCATTCCCAGGATCTGTGAGTCCTGCAGAAGGTGGTGAGGTCATCCGAGCACATCACAGGGAGCTCACTCTTGTTCCTGCAGGATGCTGACAGCATATGACAGCCTTGAGTGGGCACCTCGATGTTAAATTGGCAATTATTTCCAAAATGTTGAATGTGTTGAATTGTTGAATTGCCTAATATTTCTACAATTGCTGCAAATTGCAACAAAACCTGTATATCCAGTCATTTTGGGCTTAAACAATAAGTTGAAGGGTACATTTTGGTCTGAAAATTATGTACTGTGCATGTTCAAATCATGTATACTTTACATTACTCAAGACCATTTTCCAAATTCTGTATTCTTTACATTTTGGATAAAATAGCCAATTTAACATTGAGGTGCCCTTTCTTCCTAGGTGCCAACTCTTCCTGTATCCAGCCGTGCCTCCTAATGCAATATGCCCCATGTACAGTATGTCTACTGAAGCAGGAGCATCATTAAAATCATAACTTGCTGAATTCTCAACCGATTGTCAAGCGTTTCAAGGTTTGGTTTGTTACAAATGTCAAACATAGGATACTGTTATGACATAGGTTACTTTAAATAAAACATGTGGGATTTCATACCAGTAATGATTATAAAACAGAAAAGGGTTTTTGTCTCAGGTGCTTATATACAACTCAGGCATATTTCCACAGTGGAGTTCCCCATGCCAATATGGAAGTGACATTACAGTACAATCCACCAGCCAATGCGTTGTCTTTGTATGTCTCTGGGCATGCGTCTGGTGTTTCGAAGCCTAAGGCTCGACACTCAGGAACAGTTTTTAGCGGTGCCAACCGCTCTACGTTTGACTTTGGTGAGTCCGTCCGTCCGTATGTTATGTCCGTCCATATGTTTGAACACGGCAAGGTAGCAACACATGCGCCACTTCAACACACACACACACACACACACACACACACACACACACAAAAGCCAATACTGCACACATGCGCACACACGAACACACGCACACACACACACACACACACACACACACACACACACACACTTGGCGTCCGTATGTCCGTTTGTATGTTATGCACGGGGCTTAAAACAGCTATAACTCCAGTTTGCAGCATGCCACCAAGTCCAAATTTGGTATGTGGACTTAGACCACCAATAGGGACGAGCACTAAATTGCTGAGGCCCCGCCCCCTCTGTCTTCCCATTGGCTGGCCTTTAAACAGCCATAACTCAAGTTCGCAGCATGCTACGGAGTACAAAATTTGTACATGGACTAAAACCACCAATAGGGACGAACTGTAATTACTTAAGCCCCGCCCCCTCTGTCTGCCCATTGGCTGGGCACACAGGCATTATTCCAGTTTGCAGCATGTTACCAAGTACACATTTGGTAAGTGGACTCAGACCACCAATAGGGACGAACTGACATTAGTTAAGCCCCGCCCCAAAGGCACCGCTTCCTTCACACAGGGTGTGATTTTTTTTCCTGAGGCTGTCAGACCCCTGAACAAAGAACAAACAATAAATCAAAACTAAACAAACTGCATTAAATCTGTAAATAGTTGTTTTTGCACACACTGTTACTTGCACTAATGCACATATACTGTAAGTGTGTGTATCTACAGTATGCATACTGTATGTATACCTTACTTACTGCCCTACTACTCCCATATACTGTAGGCTACTCTGCACATTTTCCCACTGCTACTAAAAGTGTTTTTACCTTTTACCTCTACTATTGGCAAAAACATGTTTTATCTTTATTCTTCTCTTTTTATTTTTAGTATTATAATATTTATTATCTTGTTATATTGTATTATTGTTTTTAGCACAGTCTTGCGTAACATGCCACGGTGAGGAGCCCCGACCAGGAGGACGTTGAGCATGTGGAGAATCACACTATTCTTCATCGTTCAACACCAGGTGCCACTCCAGTGTCACTGGTACAGCGCCAAAGATTGCCCTCCTCCTGGCATGGCCAGACTAATATCACTGCATTTTGCACTGGCAGATTCGTCTGGTTTACAGGATATCCCCGCCCGGCTTCTGTCCCAAACACGGCCAACCGTGTCCGTATGGACACTCAGCCAAGCTGGAGACACTGCAGAGGATTCAAACCTCTAGTCTCTGCGGTGGTGGGCAGGAACTTTACCCCTGTAGTAGGTTAAATGAGCACCCATTTCCAACATTTCATATAATTGGTTCTCACTAATGCTCATAAGAAGGCACCAATGCTGTCTACTCGCCCTATGTGCCCTCGGTGGGCTATGGACAGTTCTGAAACATGCCAACCAATGACTCCAAGCTAATAGAAACTACATCTTTTCTCTCACACTGAAATAGAAGCCATTATTGCTGCATGCATCAATACAAAAGAAAGTGTGAAATCTTGTTTGAAATGACCAAACCTGCCTACCGATGACGTCAATGGTATACACGTTTCTGAGCTGTCCACAGCCCACCTCTGAGACACACAGAGCGAGTGGACCGAAATTATACCTCATTTTATAATGAGCATTACTGAGGGCCAATTGTGAAGACAAGGTTGAAAATGGATAACATGCTCCTTTAAATGTAGGTATGGATTTGGTAAGCTTAAATGTTCTATGTACGATGAATGGCCAAGCAGTGAATAGACAATGACCTGTTATGGGATTCAAGTTTTTAGAGTAAAGATCTGGGCAGGGGCATGCCTGCCCAGTGGCAGCGGTGGCCTAGTGGTTAGAGGGGCGGCCTTGATACCGGAAGGTCCTTAGTTCGATTCCCCAATTCATCACATCAATCATGAATCACCGCTGAATAGCCCTTGAGCAAGGCTTCCATGCAGGGTCCGGCTGGAAACAAGTTTCGTACTTAGTCAGACACCCTGGGTAAACAACAAACTTTGCTTTGCTTTGCATTCCATGCTTACATTTCATGGGATTAGCACTAATTTACCCCTGACCAGTACAACCACAGTCTACTGTAGGTAGCCTGTGTGTGTGTGTGTGTGTGTGTGTGTGTGTGTGTGTGTGTGTGTGTGTGTCTGTGGGAGTGTGAAAGCAGGGAATTGCTGAAAAAGAGCATTCGTGCTCAGCAACCTCCCCTGGATAAATAAAGATTTTTGGGCAGGCTGAATGTACACTGTGATGTAAGCAACACAGCTGCAGTTTATTACATTTATATTGGTGTTCAGGTGTGCCAGTGTGCAAACATTTGCACACTTGGCTTGCACACCTAAATCAACTAATTTAAACAAATTCAAGATTCTCAAAGTTTTGATCTACAAGCTTTTAGACCTGCTATTCTCGTAGAAGGGCCGAAATTATACCTCAAACAAATTCAAGATTCTCAAAGTTTTGATCTACAAGCTTTTAGACCTGCTATTCTCGTAGAAGGGCTTAGTGGCTTGTTTCTAAAGTATACTTGCTTATTTACGCTTGTTCCACATGGTTTATTATCATTAATTGTAATACAATAGGCTACATGTAATTGTATTGCCATACATATGTTGCTGTACACAATTCCCCAACCCAATTGACATCTCCAACGACCCAAGTTTTGTTCCCGGCTCACATTCTGTGCACCAATGGCTTACATCAGTGGTTCTCAACCTGTGGGTCATATTTTCACAATATTTATCTGTGGAACCGAGTCAAATTAAATTGAATTCCTCAACTCCTACATTCCAAGTGCTTGTCAGGATGGGGGGTCCCCAGTTCAAATATGATTATTTTGGGGGGTCGCTGCCTAAAAAGGTAGAGAACCACTGGCTTACATCAGTGTACTAAGGCCAACATGCCATGTTTAGCCCTATACCCTTAACATTTATTTTAGAGGGCAGCAAACTCATAAAATTGGCCTTGGCTTGGGTTTCATACATCTGGACCACAATGAATGAGCCACATCTAGCCCTCATATTAAGGTCAAGGTGAGGTGCAAGACTAGTTGAAGCTGATGGCTTGTTGTATACAGCACTCTCCAAATGTATGATCTGAAAAAGGTCTGCTTATGAAAAAGACATGTCTAAGAGAGAAGCAATGGTACACTTTTAACCAGACATAATATTTATTTGATTTGAATTGGTGTGTTTGAGTCATCAAACATGCTGCTGAAAACATCTGACATACTTCAAGGGGAAACATATAATGAAAAATGGACACTTACCGCCCCCTTGTGACTTATCTATGCACTACAAGACTGTCTTGATAAACATGTGACTTTAAAAGTTGGATATTCTAATGTTTATTTGTTACAGATAACCAATATTCGTATAATTATGGTCGAAATGTATTGTAAGTCGCTTTGGATAAAAGCGTCTGCTAAATGACCGTAATGTAATGTAATGTAATGTAATTATTACAAAACACACTAGCCACTTCAGCCCTATATTTCAGCCATTTGAAAATAGCAGATCTACAAGCTCACAATGCCTTGCATCGTGATGCATCGTGAGCTTGTAGATTGGCTGTTTTCAATTATTTTTAAAAACATTTTGAACTTGTGAAATGGGACATTCTGCACAATGAATGTGTACTTTTACTTTTGGTAGCCTACTTTAAGTATATTTTGATGCCGATACTTTTGTAGTTTTACTCAAGTACATTTTGAATAGAGGTATCATAACAGACATTGCAGTATTGATACTTTTACTTAAGTAAAGAATTTGAGTACTTTTCCCACCACTGCATATATTAAGAACATCATTGTGTTACTTGAGGCCATAATTAGAAGTAGCAAGCAGTGCAGTAGAAGTTCATAGAACTGTCAATTAGGACCAGCTATTTGCAGCCGTTCTCATGCACAAAGCACCTGCAAGCTGGCGAAAGGAAAAACCGATGCGTGCGCGAGTGCATATGATGAGAGGTAATAATGGAAAATAAAGTAAAAATAAAACAGTTCACTGAACTTCACTCACTAAAGTATACATAACATAAGGGTTACTTTTCCCAAAGTAACGCTTATGTTATGTATAAGTACAATGTAAGTACAATTCCAATAAGGCAGATTTAATGAGTGGTTTCCAAACTTTTTAGCTCGAGAACCAAAAGAGAAAATGTCTCCCGGGACCCAAACTAGTGAAAATAATGTGTTGCTTGTAGATTGGCTATTTTCACTACTTCTTTAAACATTTGTTTTCTAATTTGTGGAATTTCTTTGATTTTATTATTTCATTTTTATTTAATGAGCCGGAACCTTTTGTTTTTTTTTGAAAAAAACATTGAATTTGTTTATAATTCATCACACATTTAGCTTTTTTTTTTTTTTTTTTATGTTTTGAAATAGAAACACTAATAATAAAAAACTATGTGTAGGAAACAAAACAAAAAAGGGATTTTTATTTACTCGTGACCCATAAAAATGTGTCCCCGACCCACTATTTTGGGTGGGTCTAGACTGGAGGATTGGTTTTATCTGTGGTATTGGTACCACAGCATATTGGTTTATCTGTGGTATTGGTATCTCTGTCCCCCTTGTCTTCCTTCCAGTGAAAAGCTTTGTGTTTGTCAGCACAGCCTAGCTACTGCACATTAAAGGCGCAGCACTACGCTAGTGAAAGCCTAGGAAAACTGTTGCCAAATCATTTCCTTGCTTGGGAATGACGTCTCCACGGCACATTCCAGTTATATTTAGAGCCTATATATAGTGGAGTCGCCCCCTATGCGTTGTGTGACTTTGCAGCAGCAGCCAGGGAGAAGAGATGTGTCCTGAAATTGACATCATGTGACCTACATAGCGTACTTACAACAATACCGGCAACGGGCATAGATAAATTATAATTTCATAATCATAACAGACTTCCAGATGTATGTAAATGTTGGAAATGTTTTCAACTAAATAGCCAAACAACACGTAAACTACACTGTGTACGACAGATAATGTGACAGAGTAATATTTCCGACCCAAACGGAACCTTACAAAATAAGATTAATTAAATTAAATCATTATTATTAAATAAGAAGACGAAAATACAATAAAGTGGATCACCACATCGAGGTGGATCAAATAAAAATATGATTATATTACAACATTTTGTCAAGAAGTGATAGCCGGCTGAAATCCCCAGCTATGGTTTCTGGGTAGCTTGGTTTTGATACTCGCACAGCGGTGTGGCTGGCCCCAAAAGAACAGATCTATAAACTAACAACGCATCGCATTGCATCGCGTCGTTAGCAGAGTTGCCAGGTTATGCGAGAGAAACAAGCAACCAGGTCTATGAAATCATAGCCCCAAAGAAGCGACTATTATGCCACATGAGACCTTTAAACCTGCATGCATCGGCTATTTGAATATTGACGAAAATGTGAAATTTGGATTTAGAAACAAAAACATTTTTTTTAACAACACAAATCTTGTATGGGGTTCTTGGTATAACATATTTTCAGATGGGGGTCTGCAGACACATAGGCTACATATTAATTTGAGGGTCCTTGACATGAAAATGTAAAGAAGAACCACTGTTTTTTAAACAACATTACGCAACAAGCCCAAAATAATTACCGTAGCTGCACTTTAGGAACAAGCCCAAAAAAGCCCAATATGTACAAGCGAAAAACAAGGCCAAACTCGCTTATAATAAGCGGACCTGGCAACACTGGTTGTATAGCTTGTAGATCTGCTCTTTTTTTGCCAGCGACACCGTCGTACGGTCGGAGTATAAAGCGGGCTGTGTGTGCTACGCTGCCACCCGGTATCCGCCCATATTATTCGCGTACAGGCCGACCTGAGCAGCTAGGCCAGAACGCCGGATCAAATGGAAAGTTCTAGCGATTAATTTGTACAGTTTCGCGTTGTTGTTCCTATTTTTGCTTTTGAAACAAACTTATAAACAACTTAAATGCTGAGGCGTTTCGGTGTGAAATAGGAAATGCAGAGATCGAGTGAAAAGGGAGGATTATCATCAGCTTGACTTCTTTAGGGTCGCTACTTTCGGACACGGAACTCCACACGCTAAAAGGTAAAACAAATGGATCGGATCGTTACATTTGTGTCCATATTTTGGGGGGAATGACATCTATCGATCTAGTAGATCTAAATAGGTTAATTAGCCCACTTTGGATCTTCTCACTCGGATCACTTGAGAGATATTCGCCGGCGAAAGTCTCGTTGTTTAATACAAACTACGCCCCAATTGTTAACCTACTGTCTGGCCCTGCAATGCAGACCTTTTGCAGTTAGCCTGTTTTATGGCGGCTTAAACAATCTGGGTTGTTCTTTAAAGCAGCGATTGTGCTTTAAAACGTTTGTTTTTTTCACGCACTAGTACCAGCCATGTTTGCATTAAAGTGAACTATTGAGATAATGACTCCTATAAAGGGGTATTTTAGCTTCTTGGAGGCTGTGTGTGGAATGGATCTCCTTGGAAGGCTAGGCTAACAATGCTCACAACCCTCTTCTGTTGGGAAGTCGATTGCTTTTAGGTACACTTATCGTCAAGCCAGGTTAAGTTGTGTACAGCAAAGCCATTAGAGGCATCCTTTTTTTGCCATGGTCATTGGACCTAAAGCAGGGGTCTTCATCAACGTTTTTCAGGCCAAGGACCTTTGAGCTGAGAGAGAGATGAAGCAGGGACCCTCACTACATATTGTATACACTTGTCTTGCAGATTAAATGTTTTCACAGATTTCATAGATGGCTTCATAGACTTGTTTGACAGCACTGTCATGTTGTATTCATGTTAATGTGTATTTTCAGACATTTAACCACTTAACCCCTCAATACTTACTAGTAAAATTGACCTTTTACTCTGTACTTGGTTTGCTCTTTTTCCCCCTACACTAAACCTCAGTCTTTACCGAAAATAGCCGATCTACAAGCTCACAGGAGGTGTTTGGGCTTATAGATCTGCTAGTTTGGGCTAAAGTTACCCTCAGAATAGGGATGCTAGGATTCAAGTGGTTAATGTAAAAAATAATAATCCTATATCACATTTAGATTTGGAGGACTAATAGTAGCCTAGGATCCCCTAGGGGTCCCGGACCCCCTGTTGAAGACCCCTGACCTAAAGGCAATTTACAACTGCAAGACTTGACCATAACATGTATTTCCTTGGACTCAGTGAAAAGTTGAAAGGCCTAATCAAAATAGAATCCGATTAATATAAACTGCACTGTGGTAGCTATTGAAATGGTAGTGGTTGCTTACAGCTCACATATTTATAATCACCATAGCTGGATCTAATGATTAGCCTGTTAATTTCAGTGACTAGACATACATCATCATCAGTGATGGACGCAGAGTCCCTCTTATTACATGCTCGACTGTCAGTGTTGCCAGGTTTTGCGAGAGAAACAAGCAACCAGGCTTATGAAAAAAGCCCAAAAGAAGCGAGCCCTTTGCCCTTTTAAACACATCCATTGGCTATTTGAAAATAGCCGATCTACAAGCTCACAAATCTTGAAGAAAATGTGGAATAATTGTGTAACATTTTAACAACTCATCTTGTATGGGGGTCCCTGGCATAAAATATTTTCAGATGGGGGGGGGGGTCTGTGGACAAATCCATATTCATTTGGGGGTCCTTGATATGAACATGTTTGAGAAACACTGGTTTAAACAACATAAAAAAGCCCCCAAAAAACGCAACCACCAATATTTACAATCAACTTTACAGAAAAAACAGCCCAAAGTCGCTTATGATAAGCGCACATGGCAACACTGTTGACTGTACATGAGAGCTCGCTGTACAGGTGTCACGGCCAGCCAACCAATCGATGCCTACTTTTGCAATGCAATTGGATGGAAACGTGTGGCAATATTTGTATCGAATATGTGGCCTGTGATATAAGGTCCGTGCTGTTATGGTAAAGACGTGTGACACTGGCACTAACTCTAATCTATCTTCAGGTAAAGATAAGGCCATTTACGATAACATTATATGTTTTGCTTAATAGTCGCACAAGGCATGTTAAACCTTTACTGCTGCAATCTAATGCATGATCCTGTTGAGTGTGCAATGTCACATACAAGTTCAACTGATCATTGAAAGCAGTGGTTCTCAACCATTTTCAGGTCGTGACCCCCCCTAAATAATCATATTTGAACTGGGGACCTCCCACCCTGATAAGCACTTGGAATGTAGGAGTTGAGGCATTACATTTTTGTTTGACTCTGTTCCACAGATAAATATTGTGAAAATGGCAGACCTACAAGCTCGCGAGGCGTTGTGAGTTTGTAGATCTGCTATTTTCACAATGTTTTCCTCTTTCTTATAATATTAGACAATTTGACCAGTTTTTATAGTATAGTTTGTTGATTACTTTTGATGCAGTAATGGCCTTTTTTCTTCTTTCTTTTTTTTTAGGTATTAAAAAGATCTTAACAGTCCTTAAATTGTTACGTCACTGTCATCTGTGGACCCCCTTAAAATCATGTGGGGACCCCCCTGGGGGTCCTGGTCCACATGTTGAGAACCACAGATTTAAAGGAGTTAAAAAGCTAAATAGTTTTTTTTTTTCCCTCTTTACAGTAACTACTTCTATACACGTATAGTTTTGTTATACAGATCGTACCTGCCAAACCATGGTGTCTTTTTGTTGTCTTCTCTAGACTAGACAATGTGCTCCTCCCTGACCCCAGGGCTGTGCTGTAGAGTACTTAGAATGCCATATGTACTGCAAAGGGTGGCTAAAACGCTATTGATCATTACACTGCTGGCCCAGAGAAGAAGCCTCCAGTTCCTTGTCAATTTTGGAACGTTAATGAAATGTCATAGATTTCTGCCTGGGATTAGTTGTCATTGCTCAGTCCACTTTCTAGGATTTAACATGGCAACTGTTTTGTGTGTTTTTATCCTCTTTGCAGTCATCATTTTCAGAAAACTGAATTAAAACAAAACTCCTTCCGTTTCTTATGACATGGAAACAGATATAATTTGACATGTAAATAAACAATTGGGACTTGCTTAATTCTCGTGTACAGTATACAGATGAGTTGTGTGCATGAAGTTTTGGTTTGCTCCCTAATGTCATTCCTTGACACTACCCACCAGGGGTTCACCTTGCTCATGTCCTTGGAAATGCCTCATGTACTGTACTTCCAAATGTTTTTTAATTCTGTTCTTGTATTTGTTTCTTTCCTGTCCTATAGGTGAATCATGACAGAATATAAGCTGGTGGTGGTGGGAGCTGGTGGCGTGGGCAAGAGCGCACTTACGATCCAGCTCATCCAGAATCATTTTGTTGATGAATATGACCCCACCATAGAGGTAAGTGCAATATGTGTGTGTCGGAGAGACTTTCTCCATGTGTATTTATGTCTGGGGGGGGAGTAGAAACTTTTTATCGTGTTATAGCAGGTTTTTCTTGTTTTAAGTGCTGAAAAGACACCAAACAGGTTTTTTATAATTTTCAGTGCATGCCTCCCTGTCTTCCTCAGTGGTCCAGTTAGACCCGTGCAAATCATTCATTACAGCATTCAGATAATAATTGTAATCAATTATTTATTTACAGTTGCAAGTTGATGCTCTAGTGTGCTTTATTTGAATGCCTGATAATATTTGAAATAGCCTGTTTAACCACATGAACCCTAGCGTCCCTAATCTGGGGTGAAAATGGCAGATCTGCAAGACGCAACGCATTGTGAGCTTGTAGATCAACTATTTTCGGCAGATTTGGTGTAGAGGGCGAAAAAAGGAGGCGGCCTAGTATAGACCCCTGCGGGACTATGGTCAATGAAGTGTATATAGCGTTCAAGTCACGGTTAATCCACCAACAGAGTAATGATGCACCTTCAGTTAAACAGATGATGGATATCTGAGATTAAGTGCTTGGATGATCTGACACATTAGAAATTACGACCCCATTATATTTTCTGAGTGCTATAAACTCGGGAAGATGGAGTGTCCTACCACAACAGCAAAGTTGATGTTTTATGCTGAGTCTGAGAGAATGCATTCTGCAGCTTTGCCTTGTAGCTCAAATTCTTTCAACATGATGTACTGCATTTAATACTTAATTTAATGAGCTCTAAATGTATGGGGGTGATCACACCAAGATGCATCACCAATAAAATTATTGTATTCCTGTGCTATTGTGTGCCTGGTGTGTGCTTGTCTTGTGCTGCACATCATGTTTTTGTAATGGTAGAGTCGCATGAAAGTGAAAATTCTCAACTTTTAAGCACAAGGCACGGGGTCGCACTGCTCATCAGTGCCTTGTTAATAGCCAAGAGCGCCAATACAGCGCTAGCGCTGGCAGCTCAAAAGCGCTTTCTGTGCACAGACCCAAGTTTACCAAGGTGTTTCTGAACCTGTAGTGATGGATCTTGGTGGGATCACCCCCTTAGACCCACAATTGTTACTTTATTATTGAACTGTAAGTGGCTACTTGAGTCCTGATGAATGCTCAACCTCTCCCTCCTCCAGGACTCTTACAGAAAGCAGGTGGTGATTGACGGGGAGACGTGTCTCCTGGACATCCTAGACACTGCAGGTCAGGAGGAGTACAGCGCTATGAGGGACCAGTATATGAGGACAGGGGAGGGCTTTCTCTGTGTCTTCGCCATCAACAACACCAAGTCCTTTGAGGACATTCACCACTATAGGTGAGCCAATGGCTAGGGTAGGGAGAGTGTTTACCAGACCACTGGCCCCATAAATGCCTCTGCAAGGTCAAGTTGTAAGGTCCTTATAATGGCTATACTGTAGGTGGTGATGCATGCTAACAGTGTAGGGGGGGGGAGGGGGGTCCATAAAGACATGTTTCCGTTTATTTTGTTCATGTTTTTGTCTTGGTACATCAATTAATATGAAATGTTGAAATAAGTTGTCACTTGGAATTCATGAGGGAGTTGTTCAATAAATGACAAGTGTCCATTGTGTTGACATGTAACTTTGACAACTCATGTGGCATTATGAATTCAATTAAAAAGGGAGTTTAATTAAATGGATAGTTCACCCAAATTTAATATTCCCTAATAGTTATATCAAATGTGAAATAAGGCATAACCATGTTTACAAATACATTGAGCAATATCGGTTTGCACAATCTGCAGATCTACAGTACAAGCTCACACCATGTCGCATAGCTTGTAGAATGGCAATTTTTTAAAACTTTGAAAATGGCTTTGTTTGTGTATTTTATATTTACTTGTTCATTGTATTAGTAAAGTTAAATGTTCCTAATTTATTTATATTTTATATATATTTTTAATTTATATATTTATTAGAACTGTCAGAATTGGCCAGAACCCTAATAAAAAATGTACTTCAGGTTGCGCTGGTAGTGAGCCATCTCTTAAGGGAGGACTTAAAACTAGCCATGGAGCCAATGGTTGTGGGCAGCTCGTTCCATGCATCTGTTGCAGTGTACAGGAATGAACTTTGGTCCATACAGCTGCTGATACGTGAGGCACAAAATTAGTGGAGCTTCCACTGGTTGAGTACCTTATGTACTGGGCTGACCTTGAGAAAATATTCATGCAGTTATTTAGATGCAGCATTATTTATGATCCTGTGAAACATACATATTTTTATTTGAATAACACTTTCCTTTTTTTTATTTTTTTTATTTAACCTTTATTTCACCAGAGAAATCACATTGAGACTAGTGTCTCTTTTACAAGTGTGCCCTGGCCAAGAGAAGAGGCAAATAAAATGTTACACAGCTCTGCCAGTAACGACAATACAGGACATAACAAAACAAAGACAAACATGACATCCGTAATACCAAAGACCTACTACCAATAGCACCAATACAGACTATTTAAAATACTAATAACAACAATACATCATAAAACTAATAAACTAATATAAGACTAAGATCACAGCAATTGCTACTTGTCAAAGCAGGAGCAATGGTTGGAGAATGTGCCCATGGCAATCCTCTTAAAAGACACTAGAGGGATCAATGAAGCCAATTTTAATCTGGTCTGTAGATCGTTCCATGACCAAGGCCCAAAAAACGCAAGGGTTTTTTTCCCTGCCTCAGATTTAGTAGTGGGTACGACATAGCGCATCCAGGCATTCGATCTGAGGTTAAGCGAATTTTGGACAAGATTAAATTTTGAACAAATGTACGAGGGGGAATTTCCAAGAATGGCTTTATATATAAAAGTGTACCAATGTAGCAACCTGCGAGATGCTAAGGAGGACCACCCTACTAGGGAATACAGAATACAATGATGTGTCCTATAGGTGGAGCTGGTAATGAACCTCAACGCAGCATGATAAAGGGGATCAAGTCTACCCAATATTGAGGGACAGGCGAATCGATACACAATGTCGCCATAGTCGAGTTGCGACATAAACAGGCCAGTGACCAGCCTTTTCCTTGAAGCAAAAGAAAAACAGGACTTCATTCTATAAAAGAAGCTTACTGTGAATTTTAACTTCTTAATCAACGCTTCAATGTGATGATTGAAGTTTAACTTGTTATCCAACCAAATTCCCAGATATTTGTAAAGCACCACCCATTCGATGGTTACTCCTTCCAAGGTGGTGATATTTGGGGGGATAATGTCAGCTCTATTTGGAGTAAATAGCATGGCCTTGGTTTTTTGGCCGTTTAATAGCAATTTGCTATTTACCAATTCATGCTGCAATGAGACAAAATCTGAGGCCAAGTTTGAAACTGCTACATCAAAAGAAGGAGCACAAGAGTACAGAATTGTGTCATCGGCATACATATGATACTTACAATGCTTAGATTGACTACAAATATGATTGACATACAAGAGAAAAAGCAATGGGCCAAGAATGGAACCTTGGGGTTCCATTCTTGGAACCCCAAGGGGCTCAACTTTGAGCCACATTGTACCAATGCCCCTGCCAGTATTATTAGCGCATTTCTGTCTAGCAAGAAATGTTATCCTCTGGTTTACCTTCATGATAACTTTCAGTGTCATGCTCTCTCCAGATAAAGAGTTATTGTATGCATCCCAAATGGGTTACTTCTTCCTTATCTTTAATTGTCGAGTTACCAACAACTACTGTGAGCCCCTGGGATTTATTTTGTTTGGCTCTGGACCCAAACAGGATTGTCCTGGCTTAGATTGAGTCCTGTTGTGTGAACTGTCTACCATCATTACCAACTGGATCGCCTGTTTCGGCTTGACCTGCTGTGTTATTTTGAATCAATTAAACTGACACATGATTCAACGTGCTGTGTACGTTCAGTAGTATGTTCTACTGAGTCAGGGTTTGTCTGTCTGGTCGACTTTGTGTGTATGTATATGTATATATGTATATGTATGTTGACTATTTTATGTTCTCAAATATGTAATCAATCAAATATAAGTATGTCAAATTAATAATTATAAGATTTTTTTTTCTTTTTACAATTATCAGTTCAAACATTTGTAAATGGTGGGCTAGGACATTGCAATATCGAGAATCAAAAATCTCCATTGTTTGGGCTCTAAACATGGGTTCTTATTCCTGACATTCCTGTCCCTGTCCAGAGAACAGATCAAGCGAGTAAAGGACTCGGAGGATGTCCCCATGGTGCTGGTGGGGAACAAGTGTGACCTTCCGTCTCGGACAGTGGACACCAAGCAGGCTCAGGACTTAGCACGTAGCTACGGCATCCCCTTCATCGAGACCTCAGCCAAAACCAGACAGGTGAGAGTCCAGGCAGCGATGAACCACACCTGAACACTCGGATACTTGAGGGGCATTTATACTTAGTTACGCGGTGGTGTCACACCGAAAATGGCAGATCTAGCTGATCATGTAGATCAGCTATTTTTGCTGCGCAACCACATATAAATCAGCTATTTCTTTTCTTTTGAAGTAGTCAGTTTGGCACACAACTTCTCACATAAGCTTCCCATTGGTTGAATCTGGGGTGTCACACCATTAACAATCCAGCAGTTCTACAACCATTTTTTTTTGTCACAGCATAATCAATTAGAATTATTCTGCGAGATAAGCTCATAGCAGCTGTTTTCAGGTGTACGTGCACTGGTTCGCTAATCTTAGTGCTTGAGTCACATGAAATGCTAAGGTCATTTGACTCTTATGGGGGTTTGATCTTTATGTTGAATAACAGGGCTTGGAAATGTCTCCGGCAATGTGTTGTGCATCCTTAAAGACTCTTTGGTTAATTGATTAATGCTTTTCATGGGTGCTAATGGAATTAGTGCATGTTGTGGATATGTGAAAATATTTCATCATCAGGGCCTTCTCTAATGGATCCTATATCGCAAGGAATCAACGATCAGTGGATATGTGTCATGAAATCCGCATGGCTGGGAAATGTCTATAATTACTTGAAGGGGTAAATGATTCTGGCTAATGTCTACTGTTGTTGTGACCTGGTGCTGGAGGAGGTACCATGCTGCAGGGTGACATCCACTTGTGTGTGCTGTAAGCATGGCCTTGTGTGGCTGGATGGATGGCACTGATGTGTATGCAAACCTTTTCCTGATCTCTTCGGGGCAATTGGGGGGGTAATCACAGCTCCCTATGGTGCTGGGCACTTGATGATCCAATGATTCTTCTCTAATTAGTTCTCTCTGCAATCCAATCTCTCCATCTGGGTGTACCTGTGATTTACTGTCCACAAGGTTGCTGCTACTACTATTGCACCGATCGCTATCTTTCACAGCCAGTCAGTTTGTTTATCAGATGTCAGTGTTTTGCTTTTATCAAAGACAACTCAGCTATAGCTGTTAAAAAGCTTATGTCATTACATGCAACCCCGATTTGCCTATATAAAGTTAACCACTTTAACCCTATATAGCCTCTGTACTTTGTTGACCAGGGTCCCCCATGGGTCTATTTTTGGCCCACTTTTTTCCCCCTTACACCAAATCTCTTAAGCGAAAATATCCAATCTACATGGCTCACAATGTTTCATGCTGCATTGTGAGTTTGTACATTGGCTATTTTTGTCAAATGTTCTCCCAAGAATAGGGAAGCTAGGGTTCATGTGGTTAAGTCAATCCTAAAGCGCATATCCCCTCAGATTGTTGGCCTGCTAATCACTTTGGTGCTACACGAGATCTACACGATCCCTGTACAATCTCCTAATTCACGGGTGCATCCATTCCGTAATCTGTTACACATGGACCTGTGTGTCGCCCTGTATTCCCTAACATTGAGGGAAGTTGTCTCTCACACTACAGAGAGTGGAGGATGCCTTTTACACTCTGGTACGGGAGATCAGGCTGTACCGGCTCAATAAGCTCAGCAAGGAAGAAAAGACTCCGCGCTGCGTCAAGCTTAAAAAGTGTGTTGTGATGTGAAAGGGGTAAGTGTATGCAGCCGCGCCTCGGCCAGGTCTGTGTGTTGGTGGGGGGCTCTGGTGGGGGGCGTGCAGGGAAGACGGCACGCGGAGAGAGGGGAGGGACTGGTGCTTTGTGAGCTCTCCCAAGTTAACCCTTTTGGTTTCTGCTGGGGTAGCTGTGGTGCGGTTCTAAGTGGACATTGGTGTGCCTCTTGATTTCTCTTGTGATGTGTTTTTTTTGTGTAACTGTACATCATGGTTGATCAATTCCTTAATCGGCTGAAATCAATGTGGATGGAGAACTGTGAACTGTGTCGAGTCAATTTGTGATTAATGGAGACTTAAATGGTAATCTGGGCCCAAATCAAGCACTGAAACATTCCCAAGGTGGTGTGATAAGAGACTGGAAGAGATAATGGGTCATTGTGCAAAAGGTTTGTGTATGTGTGCGTGTTGGGAAAAGAATGTGAGTTTTTCTTTCATATACAAAATCTTCGTAACTCTTTGCTGTGTTCTCCCTGATATAATGTCAAATCTGTTTGAGTATGGCAACATAAACGAAAAACAAACATCTTTCTAATCCTATAAAAGGGAATACCACTGAATTTCAGCTTTGTATTATTCCCGAGGACATTTGGATCTGTTTTGTGAATATTTAAAGACAGAATTGTGAGAATTGACGTGATCTCTATTCTATGATGTGACAGATATCACTGGTTCCAGGATGGCTTTCAATGATTAGGGTAAAACCCATGAATCTGACCTGGATATTAAAAAACAAACAAATTAAGAATAAATGATAAAAAAGAAACACCAAAAGTCTCTAACTGGCCACTGATTTCTTGTGCCTATAATTAGTTCAGTTAGTGATAGATCTGTAATCGGGTCTCAAGATGGAAATTAGTGGTATTACCAATTTCATAAACTGCATTTCAAGTAAAATTTAATGGGAAAAAAATACATTCACCATTTTATTTGATTTTAGATTTTCTTCCACATGTATTTGATATCTATTTTAAAGTACTATAATAACACAATGTTTTTCTTTCTTTCTTTTCAGGGAGTTGATGATGCCTTTTACACATTAGTGCGAGAAATCCGGAAACATAAGGAGAAGATGAGCAAGGAAGGAAAGAAGAAGAAAAAGAAGTCCAAGACAAAGTGTACACTTATGTGAATAATCAACCCCCTTTTTTCAAGACAGACTAAAAAAAAGAAAACACATTGAACAGTTAATACATTTTGTACATTACACTAAATTATTAGCCTCTTTCTCAATACCCATCTTAGTGAATACTAAAATGAACCTGACCTGTTTTTTTTCTCTTCTGCCTTTTCTGTTATATTCTACTCGGAAACCAATAAGCTTTATTTCCTATTAGTGCCAGTTGCCCACATGTGTTGGTCCAGCAGCCTGTTTGAGCTTACTTTTATCTTTAACCACTTAAACCCTATACTTTTTTTTGACTGGATTCCCAAGGGCTCTATACTAGGCCCCCTTCTGTTTTCCCTCTACACTAAATATCTTTGCTGAAAATAGATCTACAAGCTTGTCGATGTATTTTCTGCCCCAGAATAGGGATGGTAGGGTTCAAGTGGTTAAATTTTATTGATTTTTGTTTTCAATTGGTAGGATTGCTCTGTTGAATTGGAGGGTTTTATATAACCGCTGAATTGTTGTCACAACACCTTTTTTAGACTAACTATATTTAGTTACAACTTGCATTATTTTTTTGTATTCCTTTGCTGGAAGGCCATGACATGCAAATGTTTTACAATACCCTTTCAAGTATGGGATGCCAAAGACTGTTTCATCCCATTCAATTAGACTCAAAGTAAGATGAGGAGAACGGACCAAACACGTAGATGGATGAAGTCCAAATATCCCAGCCACTGTGTAATGCCCCCCATCTCTCTTAGGTATGACTTAGTTGTTTAAAGTATGCATGTGAATTCCTTCGCTTCCACAATGTTTTAACACCTGACTTGGATATTATTATAATTTACATTTTGTCAATGCTTTCGTATTGTGTGGGTGGTTCTTTCTTGCCACCATAAGAGACTTATTTTGCATGCATTGTGTCCTTGATGACCATGGAATTACAAAGTCTTGCAAATACTGTACGACACAGTTATTGGAGTGGGGATCTCTGACCCAAGCAGACATTATATAGTGTTACGTTTTTCATGTTTTTGAGGTCATTAATATTCCCCATGCCTGAGGACAAAACCAGCAGTGGTTTTTAGACATATATCACAAATTGCAGGGTCGTTGATGATGCAGGGCAACAAAACGTAAGATGCCTATCGGAGCACCAAATCCCTGTTATATTTCTTTATTAAATGACGTTAATATGAGACCAGCAGCCAAATATTGAGTTGTTCAGAGTCACTTAATGTTGCTCAGATTCATCCCTTGATAAAAGGCAATTTTGTTTTGTTTTTGTGTTAGGTGGATTATTTTCCAAATTGTATACAGGTTATTTTCGCCTTATGGCAGTATTTTGTGGTGGTCATCACAAAACGATCAGAATGATGGAGCTCCTATCCACCTGTTTCCTAGACTGTGTGTTTTCCACTTCCTGTCGATTTGATCCAATGAAACTGGTCAGATGACCAATGAAATCGACAGGAAGTGGAAAACACACAGCCTAGGAAACGGGTGAATAGAATAAGTTCTGGCCCATTTGTCATCTGATTGACTATTTGGCTAAAGGTTCAATAATTTGAAAAATCCAGATTATTTGTCTTCCAACAACTAGACATAAATGCACATATTCCTGCTCTGCGGCTTATTTCTGCCATAAGGACCGTTTGGCTTAGTACTGTCTAGATAATACTGTCTAGATAATAGTGTAACATTTTAAGTGAAATCCTTTCTATCGAATCAAATTTATTTTCAGCTATTATCTTGCCTTTTCTAACTCCTGGGATGTATCCCATAGTATGGTGTCACTGAGGATATTCTAAATGTATTGTTCAAATGGACTTTCAGATTTCTCCTTTTGTAGAGCTTTTTGAGAACTTCGGAGTTCGGATTCCATTTGCTGAAGTGTTGAAATTATTTGCTGGGCTGCCTTTCAATAGAAATGACTTTCCGGTTAAATATTTTTTTTTCCTCACAAAGCTTGTGTATCAGAGTGGTGTAACTGGAACTGATGTCAGTAAATGAGGCAGTAATTGCCATAAAATTGTTTTTCAGAGAAAATTGTCAGAATTCATTTTGAAAGAAAACGCTTAGTTTTTTTCCCCCTCCGGGTCAACTCATATTTCACCTTTTCCAACCTTTATTTCAAGCTTGTTCCACCAAGGGTTCTGCGTTATGCCTTTTATGTTTGCATTTGGTGCTACATTTAGATGGCAAAAAGACAACCTTGTTGGGCTGTGCTTTGAACAAGGCTTTTTCTGCCTACCGTTTCTGCTTCTCCTTCACCATCTGCTCCCAATGATTGTTCTCTACTGTTCCTCGTTGGTCCATCAGCAGCTTGAATGGTTCTGGCTTGGCTGGCTTTGTCACGACTGCACTGAAAGACACAATGCCCAAAATATAATTCATTTTGTTTTCAGGCTTAATGAATTTCGACCCAATGGATCATTATTCTTTATTTCATGAAGTAGATAACTGTTAATGCAATCTTAATTATGGAACCCACTTGTTAACAAAACCGTTTCAAAAGTAGTTTTACCGAATTGTTTGAAATGTTCTTATTCCTTTTATTGCGTGCCAACGGCTGATTTCTGAAATGTCAATCATTTATACCTGGATCGTATTTTAACAACCTTTGTATAGTTGTGATACTGAAAGGTGCATATTTTGTAAATTGTGCTTCATTTCGTTGGTGTGTCTTAATGAATGTTGCTTTAATGGAGTTTCGCTCCTCTCTGTGTATGTGACTGGGTCCAGGTTTAGAGGAGTGAATGAATGACCACTTTACAGCACACCCATTGAGATATCTGTGGGCAGTGTAGAGTGGTGATCTGATCTCAAAGGAGTCTATTTTTTGCCATGAATCTCACCACTCCTATTTAATGTGTAATAAAGAACAAAATAAAGAGGAACATGTCTTTTGTGCTTCTGTTCTAAATAATCCATATTGGTAGGTCTGGTTGTCTTATAAAGCAGTGGTTTTCAACCCTTTCATATCAAGGTCCATTATTTATTCGGCATTTGAGCCACAGACCACCATTTGATGACCTTTAGCCTCGCAAACCCAAGATATTTTGTTATCGTTGGCTACGATTTTGTCCACAATTCCATGCTTTATTGATGTGGTACCATAGGAGAGACGACAGGCAAACGATCAAAATAACTCTTGAGAGCGTAAAATTAAATGAGTTAAAGATCTACTAGAGTCCATTTGGTTACCAACTCCATTTAGCTGGGGACCACCGGGAACCCCCTCAAGGACCACTGGTTGAGATTTTGAGAACCACTGTTAAAAAGGATTACCATGCCTATTGGCCAAGGTGTATTTACAGTTTTCTGCTTCATGTTATTTGTACTGCCTTCAAAGCACAATAGCCAGGCAATCGCATAATCACTTATGTATATTATAGTGTAAATCTCTGAATTAAAATGCAAAAGCTTCTTACACAGCAAGCAGAAATGTTATGCCTGCTTTCTCACAATGTCCATACAGAACAAGAGCTTTCCCAGCAGGGGGCACTGTTTCCTTAAGTCATGTGAGATCTCCAACCTTCTACACCTATTTGAAGCATGACTTTCCCAGACAGCCTCTGTGTACTGTACTGGTCCAAGGAGATCCGGCCTTTCCAAAAGAGAATTTAATCAGGAAAGACCAGATTTTCTTCCTCGCTGGGAAACTAAGCATATAATTTATAAACGGTGCAGTCGTTGGGTGGGGTTTATGTAAAACACTATTTTGTAACACCCCCCCAACACACACAAATCAACTTATCAACATGGAAGTCCAAAGTCCAAAGTTCATTTC
Organism: Gymnoscopelus microlampas; assembly: GCF_963454915.1. Lineage (NCBI taxonomy): Eukaryota > Metazoa > Chordata > Actinopteri > Myctophiformes > Myctophidae > Gymnoscopelus > Gymnoscopelus microlampas. The sequence goes on from NC_139943.1 coordinate 37,411,563, forward strand.
TATCACCTGCCGTCTAATCACTGCCAAAACAGATCTGACAGTGACAGTTTTCTAAAAGCTGTCCAACAAACAGCCATAGAAACTGTGTTCTACTTGACATTGAGATATTTAAAAACTTACCAACATCTTAGCCCTCAACTTAACATTACCCCAGGCTGATTGTAGGACTACAAAAGTGAATTATGAAATGTTCAAAGCAGTGCCATTAGGTCATGAGAACAGCCCTACATAATGGCCGTATAAATCTTGTTAACCACTTAAAGTCTGGCGTCCCTATTTTGGGCACGTCATTATAGGCAAACATTTTCCAATATATTCCAAAATAGCAAATCGATTAATTGTTTTGGCTATTTCTTCAATAGGCCTCAAGTGGTTTTAAGTATCTCAAAAAGTTGAGGCCCTTCCTTATATCACATTATCAAATGTTTTATCATTACATTAGCCTAGGATATATGTATTTGTTTGAGTCTGACTTGAGCTTTCACATCAAATGTCAAAATCAATAAAATACATCTATGATAGTCTTGATCCAACGCTATCATTACATGATAAATCAATAAAAGCCCCAATAGAATGGGGAGTAAATGATTGCCTTCGAAAGATTTATAGTATGCTACTTGATGTTGCAGTGTGAAACGGCATTAATTTTAGAAATAAAAGTTCTCCCAGTCAATGTTTTTGACTGAAGAACAAAACATACTTTAGTTTTACATGCACATGCCTGCCAACATTCAGACAGTGCAAGATTTGTGTGTGTACTAGTAGCCCCCTCAAAGGAATCACAGCAGTTCAGTATTTTGTGTGCCATTATAATGATTAATTATCCACAATTATTCATAATATTTAGCTTGTAGTTAGACATTTAGAATAGAATTACACTTTCAAATTTGATCTGTATTTATCTTTCTCACCAGCAGCTCTAATATGCCCTTCAAGGGATGTCAGATGGATTTTAGGATATTGGATGGATGCTATAGTAGTTTCAGAAGACTGCCTGTAGCAATGCATGGCAGGGTATTGTAATTGCTCCATTCTGTCTGTGTATCTGTTTGTCTGTGAGCAAAATAACTTGAGGAAGGATGCACAGATTTTCAAGACATTATTAATTTTGGGGTCCAAAAGATCACAATCAAGACCAAGGTCAAAATTATTGATCATATCTCAGAAAAGAACATTGTTGAAGGCAGGGTTTGTACCCTATATGTGATCTTATGTATTATTTTTTTGTAAGTAGTTTTATCACATTCTTTCAGAATTTATCACGTTTTGGTGTTATGATTATAGCATTGCATTTTATCTTCCAGAGGAACTTAATCATTTATCTTCTATTACATTGTATAGTTTTGATTCTCCCAATAGCATCCATCTGCAGACTCGGAGAGTGACTCACAGTGATGGCGTGATCTGTCTCAGATTGATTGTGGCCCCAGGCGTGATCACAGGAAGTGTGGTTTACTCAAAATATTAAACGTAGACCTACTATGTACAAATAAATTGAAATATCCGTTCTCTAGGTTTCATTAAGGTGACTCTCCACCAAACAGATTACTACAGACTACAACAGACTGGCAGTCTGTTGGCAAAAGTTGGCATTTAGTTCAGCACATTCAGAACATTGTAGCGCAGCTCTAGTCGTAGACTAGAGCTGCTTTGCTTTGGAGTTGATCGCTATAGGAGTTGAGAGTTGAGAATATGGTATCTAGTTCAAAAGTGCGACGATGGGCGATGTTATCTTATCTAGGTGTAAACAAAAAAAAAGGCATGGGTTTCCAAGGCTAATCTAGGTGTGGTCCTGCATCAGAGGCAGACGAGAGGGAAAAACTAAAGACACAAGAAAGAAATGGAAAGTAAAGTAAAAGCACCTCAAAATTGTACTTAAGTACGATACTTTAATCTATTGTAAACTCTCTTCTATCTCTTGTATAAAAAAAAACTAACTTTATTATTTATTCTGTATTTAAATGCATGGTGGCTATGGTACAGTAGCCTATATATCCACTGTGATCATGCATAAGATCAGTTTTGATATTGGGGTTAAAAATGAAGTTGTAGTTCCTATGATCAAGCCTAGGGCTGATCACGCCTCGGTCCTATCACTCCATTGACCGGTCTCTGAGCCTGCAGATGGACCCTTCTTGATTCCTCATCTCATGTACAGTATATGAGCCCAGTGAAATCCTCAGTGTTTATTTATCCATTTGTAACGCACAGAGTGTACAAATGGAAGCATTTGTACACTCTCAGAGTTAACTAAAATGAACACTACAGGACTATGGATTTTACTGTGCAGGTGTTTACATTAATCATGATAACGCTGAATATGAATGTCTTCATGGCAAGACAGTGGGTGGGTTTAATGCAGCAATCTGGTGCTTCATAAGCATCTGCTCAGCTCATTAAGCTATATCCAAATTCCTTAAGGAACACATCTGCCATTTTATCCTTGTCACTATTTATTACAACACGGACAAAAAAGATATATCACTATGCAGGATGTCGGGAGAGGGATATGAGCAGGGCTGGATTTGCTGGAGGGGGGTATTTGCCATTGATATTTGCTTAACCCTGTCTTCTACCCTGAGCTATGACAGCTATCCCAAACTAGTGTGTTGGAATTTGGTGGGTCATGGGCTTTAGGCCTAGTAGTAGTCATATCAGTTTGTTTTGGGAGGTCTGAACGTGTTGCAGCAATGTATTGCAATTGCATCACAACACATCGTGAGCTTGTAGATGGGCTTTTTTCGCTATTTGTCATATAGAACAGGGGTCTTCAACAGGGGGTCCGGGACCCCTAGGGGATTCTCAGAGTTATTACAGGGGGTCCGCTAAATCTTTGTGTGATAAGATTTTTTTTTACATTAATTACTTGAACCCTAGCATCCCTTTTCTGAGGAGAACTTTAGAGTTATAGGTGTAGAGGGAAAAAAGAGCAGCAAAGGTTGATCTGAAACACAATTTTATACAATATACAGTACGGGGTCCCTACTTCATCTCTCTCTCAGCTAGGGGGTCCTTGGCCTGAAAACGTTGAAGACCCCTGATATAGACAATATTGTGTGAGTCCCCCTCCCTCCAAGTTTTTTTTTGTTTGTTTGTTTTTACAAATTGAACCCTGGCCATGAGAACCATTATTTTGTTTTCTCCAAGACCAAGTTGTTCTGGTGTTGTGAACTTATTATCAACCACAAGATGAGTGTGGTAATGATTGATGGGATCCAAGAATTGAACCCAGGACCTGCTCCACAGAAAACTTGAACTGAGGATTCAGCTAATACTTATGAATGACAAAAAACACATTTCCTCAGATCTGAGGCCAAAGCCAGTGCTTACACACGCACGCACACACACACACACACACACACACACACACACACACACACACACACACACACACACACACACACACACACACACACACACACACACACACACACACACACACACACACACACACACACACACACACACACAGGCATAAAGATGCTCTGCCCCCAATTACTGTATATAATTCCTGTATATATAATTCCCATATATAAATTACTAGAGTTTCGGGGGGCTACGCCCCCCTCAACGCCAGCCGCGCACGGGGCCCAGCGTGGCCGTGTGTATATTGGGGGACCCAAATCGCCGGAGTAAAACTGTGGAGACTTTTTTTTGAAAAAGGAAAAAATTAGAAGAAATAATATTTGTTATGTTTCAGGGGGTCCACAGGGGGTCCGCGGACCCCCTGATGGTCCACTGACCCCCTGTGGAGTGTTGGGACGCGCGGGGACACCCCTGGAACATTTTTTTTTTTTTCATGAAGGTGGTTGCTTGTTTCTGGCGCTGGCTGTGCAAACCTGGCAACCCAGCGCATGCTGCCGCACAAACGTGGCAACCCAGCGCATGCTGCCGCACGTTACACCAGAAATGGTGCCTGGAGAAAATGGTGACCAAAAAAAAAGTTTGGAAAAAAAGGAAAAAACCCCCGCAGCGGCTGCGTGCTGTTGTGGTGATGAGGTCGTGCGCACGGTAAACGGTACGAAGCTGCCTCCCCTTCCGTTTTGGTGAGTAGAATTAATTATGTTGCGCGGTGGAAAAGGTGTAGTTAGCAGTGAGATGTCCCCTACGCGAGGCGTAAATTCAGCGCGGCGGCCGTGGCGAGTCAGTTGCCGACATGTGGTCTGGCGGTGCGTTGTTTAGTCGATAACAGAGCTGTGGGGTGTGGACACCGAGGGTGCGGAAGTTGGTCGCCATTTATATAGTTAGATTATTCTTTCTTACATTTTTCATTCAAAAAGGGACATTGTGCTATGTCACCATTTATACAAGTGCCATGAGCATTTAATAAACGCTGACACAAGGATTGAATCAGTATTCATGGACATCCCCAGCATGAAACTCTTTATGATTATGAATACATTGGCAACTTTTATTAGCTTCTCTCATCCCAGCCCTGCCCTTTTATACTTTTACCATTGTCTCAGACAGATGACTTTTTTAACATCAGAGCTTCACCTACAGAGCCAAGTCATCACATCAGGTTTTGTTGTTTTGACATGTTCTACTAGGAATTCCAAAAGAGACAGCAAAAGGTTTAGGTTTCAGATACAGTTCTTATTCTAGCAAAAAGTTGTTTAAGCCTACTTCGTCACATTCTTCCTCTCGCTGGAACCAGAGATGAGCAGTATTTTAAATAGGTATTTCAAATCCTTTTTTGTAATTTGTAATTTGTATTTGCCTGGGATGGAAAAAAATACTTTCAGATCTTGTATTTTCTGTAATGTTATACAATTCATATGTCATTTTATTCTCAATACATTTTAAACATTTGCACAGGTTTATACTGACCGATGTCAGTACCCTGGTCAGTATCCTGGTGTCTGTGAAGTACAGAACTAGAGGCAGCTCTGTGTAGGATTGTGAATTCAGTCTCATGCCATAGTTCTTGTCTAGCTTTCGATGATAACAAGGCCACTCTGGTAAACATTTCGGCTGCCTGCTCCAAACACCATGAAAAACCCTCTGCTTGTATGATCAAGTATTTTGTATTGTGATAATTGTTTTGACCCAGTATTTGTAATTTGAAAATACTTTTTGATGTATTTTCGCCCATCTCTGACTGGAACATGGAGTGAGGACTGCTTGTTTAGTCATATTCTGTAAATGGTGTTCTAGAACAAATTATATTTATATAATATTCTTGATTTTCTACCACAAAGGGGAGGGGATGTCATGTAACATCAGAGATCTTTCATTTGTCTGTGCAGTTTATTATCAGATAAATGCCATAATAACCTGGGACAGCAGACAAGCTATGGAGGACAAGGCTATGCTATGTGTATGCCATTATGTAGGCCTGGGTAATTGGCTTGAAAGCACTCCTTGCAGTGTTTCCCTATACCGGCTGTTAGAGCTATTATAATACAATGTAAATTGCATATAACAGTGTTCCTACTCAAAGAGTTCTCTGTATTGTTGTTTCTATTTCTCTACATTTACTTCTCAATATGTTCAGGGCATTCAGAGTATTCTGTTTCAAAGGGAGTTAAGTTGTTTCTGAACTGTTGCAGTGGAAAAATAAACAATCGTAACATATTGTGACAAGATCCATTACTCTTTCCTCTAAAACAATAGGGCTGTGGCACCTACCACGTAGTAGCACACAGAGAACGAGGACAAGAGATCTAATGAATTATGCAGAGAGAGCTTTCTCACAGCCTGACAGTCTCAAGCCAGCTTGGAGAAAATTGTAAGAGAAGCACGAATCAAGACCAGGGCAGAGCCTGTCAGTCAAGCCCTGCCACCCCTTCCCAGGCTGTAATCTAGGGACAGCACTGAGAAGCTTGCAGGTCTGATAAAGCGCTAAAAAGATGCCCGGAAACCAATCCGGAACACTCTGGGTCCCAGAGAGAGAGGGAAGGGAAAAGAGAAGGAACAGCAAGTGTTCCTAAATTGATAACAACAAGCCTCAGACTGGCTGCATGTGGACTCCCAACTTGAAAATCCATTGGTCCTTTAGCCTCCGTGCTCACCACCAACAACACATCTAATTACAATCATCGAGGCTGGCCCCAATGGAAGTGTTCAGGAAGGTGAATTCACAATCGCCCGCCTGCCTGACCCCTGCCTTGTTAGTGCAGGGAAAGAGCGAATTTCCTTTTTATTTTAATGAAGCGTGCCTTCCTCTCCTGACAGGCAGCTGAGCGTGGGGCAGCAGGAGCACGGGTTGATAATGAGAGGCCAGCAGATTCAGGTGTCTTCAAACGGCAACAGACAGAAGAGACTTAATACAGGCGTGTTTTCGAAAACCCTGGAGGAAATGGAGAGCCGGATGAATATTCATGTGACTGTGATGAATTGAGTTGCCCACAGCATCGTGTCTCTTTGAAAGGCTTCATTCTGCTTCTTTTATCACAGGAGGTCCTCGCTGCTGAACCTCATGGGCCACAACACAGCGTCGCCGGCATCCAACTACCAATTATCATCTAAGATCATTAAGTTGTTATGTTGACACAAACACTGCAATTTCAGATGCCCTCCTTTAGTATTCAAATGACCCTATTCATGAGAACTGGCGAACTGAGTTGATTGGATTTTTCCCCCTCTTGCGCCTGCCTTGCAATCACTCAACAAGTGATGTTGAGACACAAAATTAATGAATAGTATGCAGCGCTTTGAACTGTAGGCGCTGTGTTTGAGATTGAGGAAGTGGGCTTCGTAATGTCTATCAAAGCAAGTGTCGGCAGCAGGCGCACAGATACACTAATGGCATCCTATTGAATGTTTATACTTTGCAGGCAGCGGTGTCCTCACAATGATGGGGGGCCACGAGGTGAAGGGATGGAGGGATGGAGGGATGGAGGGAAGGAAGGAGGTATAATGGGGTGGAGGGATTGCAGGAAGGCCTGGGGATTGAGCACCGTCATGTTCAGCAGCCCCAGACGGGTGATTCATACGAGCCTCATCACTGGCAACAGACAGGACATCCAGGCCTTTATTACCTCCATCCATCACCATCACTTCATCAATCTGGGATCCTGTGGGCCAGCTCTCAAACCAGTCCCCAAACACCTATCCCAACACACCGCTGGACAGAGATTTACGCTCCCCCACCCACCCACCCAACCATACACAGATTACACACACACACACAGACGCGCGCCCACACACACACACACACACACACACACACACACACACACACACACACACACACACACACACACACACACACACACACACACACACACACACACACACACACACACACACACACACACACACACACACACACACACACACACATGCACAAAGGCAACACACTTATTACAAATGCACACACACAACCAATACAGATCAGCCACTCTTGAGAAAGTAGACATGACACACACACACACACGCACACGCACACGCACACGCACACGCACACGCACACGCACACACGCACACGCACACACGCACGCACGCACACAGACACGCGCACGCGCACACGCACACGCACACGCACACGCACACATAATGACAGAGAGAGAGAGAGACAGTGAGAGTGGGCATAGAGAGAGGGACAGAGAGAGATGGGGGACATATGGAGGGGATATATAGAAAGAGTAAAGGCCATTCTGCAGCCAGACATGGTGTGGAGCTGGTCCCCTAAGGGCCTGCAGCTGACAGGCTATCCTACATTCTGAAAGCCACTTACGCCACAGCCACATCATACCACCAAGTGCCCCTGTGTGATGGATACCCTCAGCTGTGGTACAAATCATTTCAGCAGGTCTCCCCCTCATTAAGTCATGTGAATTATCCCTCTATGTAAGGAGCACAGTGTCACTGCTTTTGCTATAAATAGGCTGTTGCATTGCATGACAGAGCGTAAATATGGTGCCGACTCAGAGTGTTGTCCTGTTGTCTTTGGATTTATAAAATGGTGCACGTTTAATGTTACCCTGTATACTGTATCTGTTTAACCACTTCAGCCTTATCAAAATAGCCATTCTACAAGCTCACAACATGTTGCATCGTGACGAGTTGTGAGCTTGTAAATCTACTATTTTTGCAAATGTTATCATTTGAAAAATAGGGACACTAGGTTGAAACTGGTTACAATTTCATAGATTACATTTGATGTCTTGCACAACCTTTCTAAAATTTAGGTGAATAAACTGCTGCTTTATTGCATATTCCAAAAGGCCATGTTCAGATATTTGTGAAGGGGATTTACAGGACAAAAAGAAAACCAATCACTTTTGGGCATTGTGTCATATTGATCTATGGTGGCAATTATATGACTCCTACTCCTATGCCTCTTTCTTATATCCATGAGCACAGGCTTTCATATACAGTATATATTGTGCCACAGAGAATGTCATTACAAAACATGAATAGAGTCAACATGGGAGAGATAAATCAATGCTTTGTCCAGAGAAACATTTCAATCTGGGCTCCTAATGTTATTGATTTAGATATTTTGGGTGTTTCTCTCATTGAGCTGTAGATGTCTGCAGGGTTCCCATTCTTTTCAAGAAATAATATTGCAGGACATTTCCTGGACATTTCAATACGGCCCACAGTATATCCTTATTGTAGAGTCTCAGCATGTGCATTGTACACAGGAGTTCCCAGCATACCACGGGGAGTCGATATACACACGTATTGTTTTATTGTCACATGTTACTATGGGAATGATTTTATGTGGTGTTTTTTTGAAGTTCTCATGAGCAATAGGGGTAATTACAGGGAGCCTCCACCCCTTATGTGCTTTGTGTGGAGTTGTTTTGAAGACACAGCTTGCTATAATGCTGCAAATAAGTATTCCTATCAAAACGTATTGTTCCCCTTTGTATCAGAAACCCATCGGTCATTACATTGGTTTCAGATGTGGGATGACCAAGCTGAACGAGATTGTGGACTTCCTCCCGCACCTACACGTGAAAAGCGAGGCAATTCCAGCATTCACCGCCGAGAGGATGCTTGCTGCTGGGTGATGGTCATTGAGTGCAATCTAAGTGACCATAATATCATTTTCTGCACTCGGAAAATTAATAATCTGTAGTCGATTGTCACAACACAATCAGATTCAGATCAATGAAGCACTACTCTAGTATAAAAGTAACAACAGCTCTGGAGAAAATGGACTGGTCCAATGTTATAAATTGCACATCGTACGAGGAGGCCTGGTCTTGTTTTAAATCTGCATTCTTGTCTGTGATTGATATAGCAATCATAAAAGTTGAAAGGGTCAAAGCTAGTACTGAACCTTCCTTGGATGAATGGAGACATCTTGAATGCTATCAAACTCAGAAACAAAAACTACTTTGAGTACAGGAAACCCCGTAATGAGCCGCTACTTGAAAAGAAAAACAAAAAAAACCAAACTGTTGTTTACTACGTAATGTAGTATACAACATGATCAAAACATGATCAAAAATGCCAAAATGAATCTTCAATGAGAAAACTGAGGAAAACAAAAACCACCCAGAAAAACTATGGAAGACAGTAAAACAATTAGGCTTCAACAACAAACAAACAAATAAAGCTACAAACCTCAGCATTATTTCAAGTGGCTCGCTCATTACTGACAAACTGATAGTGGCGAACAGTTTTTTCACTACCATTGCCACCCTGTTGGTTGACAATCTTCCCTTGCATTCAGGTCTCTATGGTATAGATCATATCCAAGCACACTATGAAAATCTAGGGGTTCAAAAAGACGAGTTCTCACTTAAATCGGTAAAAACTGAAGATGTACTAAAAAAGCTCATCGCCCTTCAGCCACCCAAGGCCACTGGCTATAACAGCACCCCCACCATATTCCTCAGAGACGCAGCTGTCTCTATTGCTCCGATGGTAGCCCACATTACCAATGTATTCATCAGTCATTGTCACGTCCCACAAGAATTTAAGCTGGCGAGAGTAATTCCTCTGTATAAAAAAGGAAACAAATTAGAACCTGGCAACTACCACCCTGTTTCCATCCTTTGTTCCATCTCAAAGTTATTGAGGAATTCATTCAGGAAAAGATCAGTAGTTACCTCGCAGAACGAGAACTGCTGTTTGAATTCTAATCAGGCTTCAGAACATCCCACTCCACTGACACCTGCCTGCTGTATTTAACCGACTACATAAAACGCGAGGTAGACTCGGTAAAATAATGAGGCATGGTCATGCTGGACCTCCAAAAGCCGTTTGACACTGTCAATCATTCAATTCTACTGAATAAGCTGAAGGCGATTGGTTTTGATAACGCATCTGTAAACTGGATGAAATCCTACCTTGAGGGAAGAGAACAAGTGGTTGATGTCCCTGTCCTTGTCCCTCCCAGTGAACAGTGGGGTTCCCCAAGGAAGCATACTAGGATTTTTTTCTTGTTCGCTGATGACTCAGCACTCCTGGCCTCGGGTGAGGACAAAATGCTAGTTGAGGAAGCCCTCAGTTTTGAACTCTCACTGTTGTTACACCTTGATAAAACAGAATCCATTATTTTTGGGTCCAAACATACCCTTAGTACTGCAAATGATTTCAAGGTCAGAGTTGACAATATAGTAATCTCGAGCAACCTATTTGGGCTGTATTCTTGACAACAAACTGACAGGTGAAAAAATGTCCTCTTTTGTCTACAAGTGCTCTCAAGAATCTATGGATAATTAATTCAATGCCATTTTGATTATGCTTGCAACATCAAACAACTCAAAGTCACTGAAAACTAAGCTTCAGACCTCCCAAAACAAAATTATACTTACTTCTCTGCCTTAAGCGCATGACCCACCTAATTACAACACACTAGTTTGAGATGGCTCAGGGTAGAAGACAGGGTTAACCAAATTTGGGATTGGTAAAAGGTCAGAAGCACAGTGCCCTCAATACCCTCATACCTGTCTAACTACTTCTCCAAAGTAAGTGACATCCACATCCAAAACACTAGAGGGAGCAAGTCCGAGCAACCATGATCTGGTACCACCCAAATTTAGAACAAACATGGGAAAATTCTCATTCTACTACTTTGCCACCAACATGTGGAATGCCCTGACACCATCCATTAAAGGATGTGTATCACTGGTTTCTTTCAAAATTAGCCTGAAAAAAAGTCTATCAGGAGACCACAATGGGAGGTAAATGTAAATTTCCATCAAAAAGAAGTGTCATTCACTGCCGCCATTTTTCCTTTTTGTCCTTTGTACATACAGTATAGTTTAGTATGTTATTTGTTGATGACATGTAATTGTGTTCATTTTGTATGCTATGTTGATGCATTGACATTTTTGTGTTATCCTTTCAGCCTAAATGTCTTACTGTACCACACATAAAGTATTCAATCAATCAAAATAAATGGTTTTCGAATATACCACCGAAGATACCGACCTCCCAGCGCTTCCCGAGGTCGCCGGCAAGAATGGCCAGCAGAATGTAACTGCCACCTCTACCGACATCCTGGGGTTTTCCAGCAGCTGCTGGCCAAATATCGCTGGCAGTAAGCTGCTAAAAGTGTATCCACTGACCTGTATTTACTCACTTAACACAGTTACTCTGCATTCTCATGCCCAGAACAGAAGGAATTGACCCTGAAGACAAGGACTCTGTCCCAACCGTCTCTGGGAGCATGATCACCTGTCTGACACGATTCCCAATGTGGTAGAAGACCCGGGTGAGGGGCCCGGGTGTGGATTTTTGACACCTCCTGAAAAAAGAGGATATCTAGCTTCACTGCAAATTAACAGGGAATGTACTGTTCTGGGGAAGCTGTCTGACGTCATCTACAGGGTGCAGCTATGGGGCCACAAAGTGGTTCTCCATCGAGACTGGCTGGCACCTTACCAGCCCCTCTTCGGCACAAAGAAACGGGGTGGAGGAAATACCCTCCACTTCTTCACCCTGGGTACACCAGAGCCTCCAGCCAGGTTAAGAGAAGGAGGCTTTTACCCTCTGTGTATTGTTTTATTGTCATGTTATTAAGTTGTTTGCAATGTGTTATTTGTAATTAATGTTATTGTTTATTGTCTCTGCCAGGCCAAAAGGCATGGCGAGAGAATATGTTTTACCCCCTGTCCGTCCGTCCGTGTGTCCGTCCGTGTGTCATTCTGTCTGTGTACAGCTAATCTCCGGCACCGTTGGCCCGGTCGTTGCAAAACTGTGCACACACTCTCCCTGGATGCCAAATCAGAACCTCTGTTAAAACATTTTCACATGGGCTTGTTATAGCGCCACCAGGAGGCCGATTTGTGCAAAACACATTTTTGGATATTACTCCTACAGATTTTATCCAAACATCACGCAAATCGGTACACAGTGTCTCTATAGTCATGTGATCAAGACGGATCTGTCCGATATTTCATGTTCCATCCTGATTGGCTAAGGTTGGCTTCCAAAGTTTGCAGGATTGGTCCGTTTTAAACAAAATGTCTAAAATCATGAACGCAGCGTGTGATTTCCGTGAAAATTTGCACGCACATTCCCACTAGGCCGAGGAAGAAATGCCACCCTTTTCACATTGGCCTATTATAGCGCCACCAGGAGGCCACAAAACCTACGTGACCTGGCGGAGACCTGTGGTCCGAGGAGCACTTTTTCTAGTTATTGTTTTATCTGCTTGACCCAGTACATACATGTGTTGAATCATTCTCATCTGCGTAAGCACATACTTATACGCTTGATACCATGACCATCAGCTACTTTATCAGATGAGATAAACTTCAATTTTTCACATGGACCTGCGCCACCAGGAGGCAAAACTACAGACTTTGTTCAAACACCACACAAATCGGTACAGATTATCTCTATAGTCATTAAACGACACGGGTCTTTCAGATGTTTCATATTCTATCCGGATTGACTAAGATTTGCTTCCAAAGACAACAACAGCGTGTGATTTCCGTTAAATGAACCCTAACCCACTAGGCCGAGGAAGAAATGCCACTTGAAAATGTTCAAATCAGCTTCATGGTGGCGTTATAACAGGCCGATTGTGTTTTGACCTATAACTGCACCAATCTGTGTAAAACTGTGTATGCATACTCCCTAGAGGCCAAGGAAACCCCTTTGCTCTGCATTTTTCACATCTGCCATTTATAGGGCCACCACAAGGCCGACTTATGTAAAACAATTATTTTATATTACTCCTTTTTTTATATTTATCCAAATTCCATGCAAATCGGTACACAAGATCTTTATAGTCATGTGATCAAGACGGATCTGTTTGATTTTTCATATTCCATCCTGATTGGCTAAGATTCACATCTAATCTAATAACGTTTGCAGGAGTGGCCCGTTTTGAAGAAAATGCCGCAAATCATGAACGCAGCATCCGATTGTGGTGAAACTTTGCACGCACATTCACACTACGTTGAGGAACAAATGCCACCCTTTTAACATTGCCCTATTATAGCGCTACCAGGAGGCCGATTTTTGCGAATTTCTTTTTATTTATATTACTCCTACAAATTTTGTCCAAACATCACGCAAATCGGTACACATTATCTCTATAGTCAAGTGATCAAGACGGATCCGTCCTATTTTTCATATTCCATCCTGATTGGCGAATTCCGAACATTGCTGGCCCACAATAACCTAACTGACCTGGCAGACACCTGTGCTCCGAGGAGCACTTTTTCTAGTTTTATTTGTGGTGTTTTTCAGACTTATGAAAAGGCTAAAGTCCTTTGTGTTTCACTCTTGAAATGTCATGTAACTGTATCATAATGTTTTATTTAATGTTTTATAGTGTATTTTGTATTCAGTGTGATTGTTTTATTGTTGTAAACCTGCCCAGGGACTGCACATGAAAATGATCTGGTACAATGCATCAGATTTATATTACTGAAATTTATGTTAAACATTGTACATTGTCCCAGTCAAATAAATTGAATAAGGTAAAGTAAAGGCGCCACCATGAGCGATAGGGGTAATTACAGGGAACACTCCACCTCCGTTCCGTGCTTTGTGTGGAGTGTATTTGGAGCCACAGTTGGATATAGTATTGCAAATAAATGTATTCCTATCAAATGTCACTGCCATGATTGTCCTTTGGAGAATGACCCCACTGGTCATTACATTATTATATACAGTATATGATGTTCATAATTTATAATACTGCATTGTAACACATACTATGTTTTGGATGGTTTAAAAGAAGTAAAAATATGAGTTGAAAGGAGACCATTACTCTGCGCAGGTCCTTTTAACGGTTGATGCTTTCATTCAGCTACCCATCAAAAAACATTTTATTCAGTCTCTTTAATTGCAGATTTTCTCCTTATCTAGTGGGACTAACTAACTAACTACAACGCTCTATGATCATGCTATAACCTCTAACTGAACAAATTATTTTTAGGCGGACTAATTTACATAATTTGATATAGTATAGTAATATGCTGCTACATACACTAGTGCTAATTTCACATTTACATGATTTTATAATTTGCATTAAATGGGCCAACTTTCAATGCAAGTCAAAACAAGTCTTTATTATCCCGAAACAGGGGAAGGCCAATTTTCACAAACATAAATCAACAGATTCTAAATAAATGTACAGTATTATAGGCCTATTCAGTATAATATAATAGCCTGTATACAGTATACAAGCCTACAGATCACCTTATTTGTTGAGCATAATATTCATGGCCATGATCTGGCCTAAGTGAAACAGCCAAATGTATTTCTGCGTTTCTCCTTGGCCACAATGAATTGCTGAGCAGTGAGCAATGAGTTTGTTTGTTTTTTTTCAACTTATTGTTTTTATTGTTATCATCAGGAGAGACAACACAATTATGCATAGACAGCAACAACAAAAGAATAAGAAAAGTAAAGCAAAACAAAAGACATACAGTTAATAAAATAAAATAAAATCAGGAGTAAAAGAGAAATATACAAACATCAAAGAACAGAAGAATGTAGCCTACAATATGTATCCTCACACCTACACTGTAACACATTATATAAATATCCACACACATACCGCACATTCAGGCTATCAAAATACACATAATACAAATCTCTTTATAAAAATTATAAATCTTATCATAACTCAATGCGTGCAAAAGGCGTCCACTTTTTGGTACATTGCTCGTTTTGTAGCCTCACCAAATAAGTGATTCTTTCCATATCTCTAATCTCTTTGACTTTATTCAACCATTGCTCGGGGGTCGGAGGGAGCAGACTCAACACATTGATTGTGATGCATTTTTTGGCTGCTGTTAACAGTATCTGAAGGAGGTAAATATTCTTCCTGCCTTCGAAACCCGTCGGCACAATTCCTAGAATAGCCGTCTTGAAATCTTGTGGTATTTGAGTATCAAAGACTTTGTTAATATTGCTGAATACCACATTCCAAAACATGCCCAAAAGATATGTGAATGGTCACCGACCTGCTCACCACATCTCCTCCAGCACTCGCTTGTAGGCTACCGAAACGAAAAAAAAAAAATGTTCCTCTTTTTTTGGTCCCTAAAATTCATCGAGCTCTGGACTTAGTACATTTTTTCCCGTTTAGGTAGTGACACTACCGAAACGAAAAAAAAAAAATGTTCCTCCAAAAACCTGTTAGGAGTACGTTTCAGGCAATTTAAAATTGATTGGTAGTGACTTTTTTTTGGTCCCTAACATTCATCGAGCTCTGGACTTAGTACATTTTTTTTCGTTTCGGTATTGACACTACCGAAACGAAAAAAAAAAAATGTTCCCCCAAAAACCTGTTAGGAGTACGTTTCAGGCAATTTAAAGTTGATTGGTAGTGACTTTTTTTTGGTCCCTAAAATTCATCGAGCTCTGGACTTAGTACATTTTTTTCCGTTTCGGTAGTGACACTACCGAAACGAAAAAGAAAAAAAAATCCCCCAAAAACCTGTTAGGAGTACGTTTCAGGCAATTTAAAGTTGATTGGTAGTGACTTTTTTTTGGTCCCTAACATTCATCGAGCTCTGGACTTATTAAAATTTTTCCGTTTCGGTAGTGACACTACCGAAACGAAAAAAAAATTGTTCCCCCAAAAACCTGTTAGGAGTACGTTTCAAGCAATTTAAAGTTGATTGGTAGTGACTTTTTTTTTGGTCCCTAACATTCATCGAGCTCTGGACTTAGTCATTTTTTTTCCGTTTCGGTAGTGACACTACCGAAACGGAAAAAAAAAATATTCCCCCAAAAACCTGTTAGGAGTACGTTTCAGGCAATTTAAAGTTGATTGGTAGTGACTTTTTTTTTGGTCCCTAACATTCATCGAGCTCTGGACTTAGTAAATTTTTTTCCGTTTCGGTAGTGACACTACCGAAACAAAAAAAAAATGGTTCCCCCAAAAACCTGTTAGGAGTACGTTTCAGGCAATTTAAAGTTGATTGGTAGTGACTTTTTTTTTGGTCCCTAACATTCATCGAGCTCTGGACTTAGTAATTTTTTTTCCGTTTAGGTAGTGACACTACCGAAACAAAAAAAAATGTTCCCCTACAAAACTGTTAGGAGTACGTTTCAGGCAATTTAAAGTTGATTGGTAGTGACTTTTTTTTTGGTCCCTAACATTCATCGAGCTCTGGACTTAGTATATTTTTGGTAGCACTTTACAATAATGACCCGTTATAAAGCATTTATAAACGTTTATAAGTAGTTTGTAGACTATTAACAAATCATTAACAACCTGTTTGTTGACATTCGTAAATGATTACTAAAACCTTTATAACTACAGTTACAAATCATTTGTAAAGTATTAGTAAGTAGTGAACTATTCATGAATAAGCCATTTATATACATCTGTAAAAGATTATTAAATCATTTGTAACGACCCATTCTAAAGCATTTATAAATGTTTATAAGCAGTTTGTAGACTATTAACAAATCATTAACAACCTGTTTATTGACATTCGTAAATGATTACTAAAACCTTTATAACTACGGTTACAAATCATCTATAAAGGTATTAGTAACTATTCATGAATAAGCCATGTATAATACATCTGTAAATGATTATTAAATCATTTGTAACTGATGTTACATAATATATACAAGCTATTGGTAGCTTGTTCATGTTTAACATATGCTTTTTTAAACATTCCTAAAGTATCTATAAATCCTTAGTACATGTTATTATGTGCCCTATAGTAAAGTGAAGACAGTTCATCATTTACAACTGTCTGTTAATGTGTTTGTTCATGTTTAACATGCTTTGTAAAACATTCCTAAAATATCTATAAATCCTTTGTACATGTTATTATGTGCCCTACAGTAAAGTGAAGACAGTTCATCATTTATGACTGTCTGTTAATGTGGACTTTCTCCTTACCTGTTGCAAACTACCTGGCTTTCATGAATGCAGACACCAAACAATTACTAGAATTATCATTCATGTTAAGCAAATGATGCGTAAGACATTCGTAAAGAGTATGTAAACCATTTGTGGTGTTAGGGACCAAAAAAGTCACTACAAAGTACTACCAATCAACTCTAAATTGCCTGAAACGTACCCCTAACAGGTTTTTGGGGGGACGATTTTGGCCTCCACACTTAGTGATTATTTCGGATTTAACTTGACTATACTAAGTTGTTATTTGTTTGTTTAAGTCAGGCTATACTCTACTCAGAGTCATAAGTTTACAAAATGTACTAAAGTACAGTGAACGTCTGTGCGGTTTGTCTTCATCACTGAAAATAACGTACATGTAAACTGATGTCATGTGCAGTTGGGGTGAAGAAACACAACCATTTCACTCCTAATAATACCTATTTGATTTAACATCCTGACTTGCTGCTGTAGTTGAGGCTTGAACCTGTTACCTGCGGCTCACTAGTCAGTGACTCTATCCATTCACCTACAGCTGTTTCCTTGGAATCTGTGGTTCTGAAACGTTTTGTTGTCAACCCCCCAAATTGACATGTATTTGGGCAGTGGACCCCAATGTGAAAAGATGTAGTGTCAGGGCCCCCGATGAAAAAGATTTATATTTATGCTGTAACACTTTTAAAAAAAAGCTATTTGTCTTGTTTGTTGTTCAAGTCAAAGCACCAGGAAGGCTGTACTTGTCAGCCATCTGTTAGCTCAATGGGTTGAGACGCAGTATTCATGATCCAGAGGCCATGAGTTCAAATCCCATTGATGTCTTTCCTATGATTCTTTCCTTTGCAGACTGGCTTCTAGAAGATCAACTGAAAACTACCAGGAAGGCTATATTTGTCATCCAACTGTTACCTCAATGGGTTGAGACGCAGTATACATGATCCAGAGGCCATGAGTTCAAATCCCATTGATGTCTTTCCTATGATTCTTTCCTTTGCAGACTGGCTTCCAGAAGATCAACTGAAAACTACCAGGAAGGCTGTACTTGTCAGCCATCTGTTAGCTCAATGGGTTGAGACGCAGTATTCATGATCCAGAGGCCATGAGTTCAAATCCCATTGATGTCTTTCCTATGATTCTTTCCTTTGCAGACTGGCTTCCAGAAGATCAACTGAAAACTACCAGGAAGGCTGTACTTGTCAGCCATCTGTTAGCTCAATGGGTTGAGACGCAGTATTCATGATCCAGAGGCCATGAGTTCAAATCCCATTGATGTCTTTCCTATGATTCTTTCCTTTGCAGACTGGCTTCCAGAAGATCAACTGAAAACTACCAGGAAGGCTGTACTTGTCAGCCATCTGTTAGCTCAATGGGTTGAGACGCAGTATTCATGATCCAGAGGCCATGAGTTCAAATCCCATTGATGTCTTTCCTATGATTCTTTCCTTTGCAGACTGGCTTCCAGAAGATCAACTGAAAACTACCAGGAAGGCTGTACTTGTCAGCCATCTGTTAGCTCAATGGGTTGAGACGCAGTATACATGATCCAGAGGCCATGAGTTCAAATCCCACTGGTGTCTTTACTGTGATGCTTTCCTTTGCAGACTAACTTCTAGAAAAACAAGTTAAAACCACCAGGAAACCTGTAACTCTCAGCCAACAGCTTAGCTCAACTGGTAGAGCGTCTGTCCAATAACATGACTTGACTTGAGTGGGTTCGATTCCCACTCGAGTCAAGTGTCCCCGGTAACTTGAGGCAACGGATAAATTGACTGATATCCTTAGTGATGCTTCCCTTTGCAGACTAACTTCTAGAAAAACAAGTTAAAACCACCAGGAAACCTGTAACTCTCAGCCAACAGCTTAGCTCAACTGGTAGAGCGTCTGTCCAATAACATGACTTGACCTGACTTGAGTGGGTTCGATTCCCACTCCGAGTCATGTGTCCCCGGTAACTTGGGGCAATGGATAAATTGACTGATATTCTTCGTGATGCTTCCCTTTGCAGAATAACTTCTAGAAAAACAAGTTAAAACCACCAGGAAACCTGTAACTCTCAGCCAACAGCATAGCTCAACTGGTAGAGCGTCTGTCCAATAACATGACTTGACTTGAGTGGGTTCGATTCCCACTCGAGGCAAGTGTCCCCGGTAACTTGGGGCAACGGATAAATTGACTGATATCCGTAGAATAACTTGTAGGAGTGTGCTGGTTCAAATCCAGTTCAACCCAGGACCGAGCGGACGGATATCAGTCAATTTATCCGTTGCCCCAAGTTACCTGGGACACTTGACTCGAGTGGGAATCGAACCCACTCAAGTCAAGTCATGTTATTGGACAGACGCTCTACCAGTCGAGCTATGCTGTTGGCTGAGAGTTACAGGTTTCCTGGTGGTTTTAACTTGTTTTTCTAGAAGTTAGTCTGCAAAGGGAAGCGTCACTAAGGATATCAGTCAATTTATCCGTTGCCCCAAGTTACCGGGGATACTTGACTCGAGTGGGAATCGAACCCACTCAAGTCAAGTCAAGTCAAGTTATTGGACAGACGCTCTACCAGTTGAGCTATGCTGTAGGCTGAGAGTTACAGGTTTCCTGGTGGTTTTAACTTGTTTTTCTAGAAGTTAGTCTGCAAAGGGAAGCATCACTAAGGATATCAGTCAATTTATCCGTTGCCCCAAGTTACCGGGGACACTTGACTCGAGTGGGAATCGAACCCACTCAAGTCAAGTCAAGTCAAGTTATTGGACAGACGCTCTACCAGTTGAGCTATGCTGTAGGCTGAGAGTTACAGGTTTCCTGGTGGTTTTAACTTGTTTTTCTAGAAGTTAGTCTGCAAAGGGAAGCATCACTAAGGATATCAGTCAATTTATCCGTTGCCCCAAGTTACCGGGGACACTTGACTCGAGTGGGAATCGAACCCACTCAAGTCAAGTCAAGTCATGTTATTGGACAGACGCTCTACCAGTTGAGCTATGCTGTTGGCTGAGAGTTACAGGTTTCCTGGTGGTTTTAACTTGTTTTTCTAGAAGTTAGTCTGCAAAGGAAAGCATCACAGTAAAGACACCAGTGGGATTTGAACTCATGGCCTCTGGATCATGTATACTGCGTCTCAACCCATTGAGCTAACAGATGGCTGACAAGTGCAGCCTTCCTGGTAGTTTTGAGTTGATCTTCTGGAGGCCAGTCTGCAAAGGAAAGAATCATAGGAAAGACATCAATGGGATTTGAACTCATGGCCTCTGGATCATGAATACTGCGTCTCAACCCATTGAGCTAACAGATGGCTGACAAGTACAGCCTTCCTGGTAGTTTTCAGTTGATCTTATGGAAGCCAGTCTGCAAAGGAAAGAATCATAGGAAAGACATCAATGGGATTTGAACTCATGGACTCTGGATCATGTATACTGCGTCTCAACCCATTGAGCTAACCGTTGGATGACAAATATAGCCTTCCTGGTAGTTTTCAGTTGATCTTCTGGAAGCCAGTCTGCAAAGGAAAGAATCATAGGAAAGACATCAATGGGATTTGAACTCATGGCCTCTGGATCATGAATACTGCGTCTCAACCCATTGAGCTAACAGATGGCTGACAAGTACAGCCTTCCTGGTGCTTTGACTTGAACAACAAACAAGACAAATAACTTCACATTGGGGTCCACTGCCCAAATACATGTCAATTTGGGGGGTTGACAACAAAACGTTTCAGAACCACAGATTCCAAGGTTTTCGTCACTCGTCACTTTTCGTCACTACCGAAACGGGGAAAAAAAATCACAAAAAAATCACTACCAATCAGCTTTTAATTGCCTGAAACGTGCTCCTAACAGGTTTTTGGGGGAACCATTTTTTTTTCGTTTCGGTAGCGTCACTACCGAAACGGAAAAGAAAATTCACAAAAAAGTCACCACCAATCAGCTTTAAATAGCCTGAAACGTGCTCCTAACAGGTTTTTGGGGGAACATTTTTGTTTCTGTTTTCGTCACTCGTCACTTTTCGTCACTACCGAAACGGAAAAAAAAATCACAAAAAAGTCACTACCAATCAGCTTTAAATTGCCTGAAACGTGCTCCTAACAGGTTTTTGGGGTAACAATTTTCTTTTCGTTTCGGTTTCGGTATTTTTTTTTTCCGAAACGGAAAAGAAAAATCACAAAAAAGTCACTACCAATCAGCTATAAATTGGCTGAAACGTGCTCCTAACAGGTTTTTGGGGGAACATTTTTTTTTCGGTTTCGGTAGCGTCACTACCGAAATGGGAAAAAAAAATCACAAAAAAGTCACTACCTATCAGCTTTAAATTGCCTGAAACGTGCTCCTAACAGGTTTTTGGGGGAACAATTTTTTTATCTGTTTTCGTCACTCGTCACTTTTCGTCACTACCGAAACGGAAAAAAACAAATCACAAAAAACATCAATACCAATCAGCTTTAAATTGCCTGAATTTTTCGTCATTTTTCGTCACCAGCATTTTTTCGTCACCAGCATTTTTTTGTCATCTTTCGTCACCAGCATTTTTTCGTCACCAGCATTTTTCGTCATTTTTCGTCACCAGCATTTTTTCGTCCTTTTTCGTCACCAGCATTTTTTCGTCACCAGCATTTTTCGTCATTTTTCGTCACCAGCATTTTTTCGTCACCAGCATTTTTCGTCATTTTTCGTCACCAGCATTTTTTGTCATTTTTCGTCACCAGCATTTTTCAGCATTTTTCGTCACCAGCATTTTTTGTCATTTTTCGCCAGCAGCATTTTTTCGTCACCAGCATTTTTCGTCATTTTTCGTCACCAGCATTTTTCGTCATTTTTCGTCACCAGCATTTTTTTGTCACCAGCATTTTTCGTCATTTTTCGTCACCAGCATTTTTTCGTCACCAGCATTTTTCGTCATTTTTCGTCACCAGCATTTTTCGTCACCAGCATTTTTTGTCATTTTTCGTCACCAGCATTTTTTCGTCACCAGCATTTTTTCGGCACCAGCATTTTTTCGTCACCAGCATTTTTCGTCATTTTTCGTCACCAGCATTTTTCGTCATTTTTCGTCACCAGCATTTTTTCGTCATTTTTCGTCACCAGCATTTCTTCCAGCATTTTTCGTCATTTTTCGTCACCAGCATTTTTTCGTCACCAGCATTTTTCGTCATTTTTCGTCACCAGCATTTTTTCGTCACCAGCATTTTACGTCATTTTTCGTCACCAGCATTTTTTCGTCACCAGCATTTTTCGTCATCTTTCGTCACCAGCATTTTTTCGTCACCAGCATTTTTCGTCATTTTTCGTCACCAGCATTTTTTCGTCCTTTTTCGTCACCAGCATTTTTTCGTCACCAGCATTTTTCGTCATTTTTCGTCACCAGCATTTTTCGTCATTTTTCGAAACCGAAACGAAAAGAAAATTGTTACCCCAAAAACCTGTTAGGAGCACGTTTCAGGCAATTTAAAGCTGATTGGTAGTGACTTTTTTGTGATTTTTTTTTCCGTTTCGGTAGTGACGAAAAGTGACGAGTGACGAAAACAGAAACAAAAATGTTCCCCCAAAAACCTGTTAGGAGCACGTTTCAGGCTATTTAAAGCTGATTGGTGGTGACACCAGCATTTTTTCGTCACCAGCATTTTTTGTCATTTTTCGTCACCAGCATTTTTCGTCATTTTTCGTCACCAGCATTTTTCGTCACCAGCATTTTTTTCGTCACCAGCATTTTTCGTCACCAGCATTTTTTCGTCACTAGCATTTTTTGTCATTTTTCGTCACCAGCATTTTTTCGTCACCAGCATTTTCCGTCATTTTTTCGTCACCAGCATTTTTTGTCATTTTTCGTCACCAGCATTTTTTCGTCACCAGCATTTTTCAGCATTTTTCGTCACCAGCATTTTTTGTCATTTTTCGTCACCAGCATTTTTTTCGTCACTAGCATTTTTTGTCATTTTTCGTCACCAGCATTTTTTCGTCACCAGCATTTTCCGTCATTTTTTCGTCACCAGCATTTTTTGTCATTTTTCGTCACCAGCATTTTTTCGTCACCAGCATTTTTCAGCATTTTTCGTCACCAGCATTTTTTGTCATTTTTCGTCACCAGCATTTTTTCGTCACCAGCATTTTTCGTCATTTTTCGTCACCAGCATTTTTTGTCATTTTTCGTCACCAGCATTTTTTCGTCATCAGCATTTTTCAGCATTTTTCGTCACCAGCATTTTTCGTCATTTTTCGTCACCAGCATTTTTCGTCACCAGCATTTTTTGTCATTTTTCGTCACCAGCATTTTTTCGTCACCAGCATTTTTCGTCATTTTTCGTCACCAGCATTTTTTGTCATTTTTCGTCACCAGCATTTTTTCGTCATCAGCATTTTTCAGCATTTTTCGTCACCAGCATTTTTCGTCATTTTTCGTCACCAGCATTTTTCGTCACCAGCATTTTTTGTCATTTTTCGTCACCAGCATTTTTTCGTCACCAGCATTTTTCGTCATTTTTCGTCACCAGCATTTCTTCGTCACCAGCATTTTTCGTCATTTTTCGTCATTTTTCGTCACCAGCATTTTTTCGTCACCAGCATTTTTTTTCATCTTTCGTCACCAGCATTTTTTCGTCACCAGCATTTTTCGTCATTTTTCGTCACCAGCATTTTTTCGTCCTTTTTCGTCACCAGCATTTTTTCGTCACCAGCATTTTTCGTCATTTTTCGTCACCAGCATTTTTCGTCATTTTTCGTCACCAGCATTTTTTCGTCACCAGCATTTTTCGTCACCAGCATTTTTCGTCATTTTTTGTCACCAGCATTTTTTCGTCACCAGCATTTTTTTGTTATCTTTCGTCACCAGCATTTTTTCGTCACCAGCATTTTTCGTCATTTTTCGTCACCAGCATTTTTTCGTCCTTTTTCGTCACCAGCATTTTTTCGTCACCAGCATTTTTCGTCATTTTTCGTCACCAGCATTTTTTCGTCACCAGCATTTTTCGTCATTTTTCGTCACCAGCATTTTTTCGTCACCAGCATTTTTTTCGTCACCAGCATTTTTCGTCATTTTTCGTCACCAGCATTTTTCGTCATTTTTCGTCACCAGCATTTTTTCGTCACCAGCATTTTTTTGTCATCTTTCGTCACCAGCATTTTTTCGTCACCAGCATTTTTCGTCATTTTTCGTCACCAGCATTTTTTGTCATTTTTCGTCACCAGCATTTTTTCGTCACCAGCATTTTTTGTCATTTTTCGTCACCAGCATTTTTTCGTCACCAGCATTTTTTGTCATTTTTCGTCACCAGCATTTTTCGTCATTTTTCGTCACCAGCATTTTTTCGTCACCAGCATTTTTCGTCATTTTTCGTCACCAGCATTTTTCGTCATTTTTCGTCACCAGCATTTTTTCGTCACCAGCATTTTTCGTCATTTTTCGTCACCAGCATTTTTTTCGTCACCAGCATTTTTTTCGTCACCAGCATTTTTCGTCATTTTTCGTCACCAGCATTTTTCGTCATTTTTCGTCACCAGCATTTTTTCGTCACCAGCATTTTTTTCGTCACCAGCATTTTTCGTCGTTTTTCGTCACCAGCATTTTTCGTCATTTTTCGTCACCAGCATTTTTTCGTCACCAGCATTTTTTTGTCATCTTTCGTCACCAGCATTTTTTCGTCACCAGCATTTTTCGTCATTTTTCGTCACCAGCATTTTTTGTCATTTTTCGTCACCAGCATTTTTTCGTCACCAGCATTTTTTGTCATTTTTCGTCACCAGCATTTTTTCGTCACCAGCATTTTTCGTCATTTTTCGTCACCAGCATTTTTCGTCATTTTTCGTCACCAGCATTTTTTCGTCACCAGCATTTTTCGTCATTTTTCGTCACCAGCATTTTTCGTCATTTTTCGTCACCAGCATTTTTTCGTCATTTTTCGTCACCAGCATTTTTTGTCACCAGCATTTTTTGTCATTTTTCGTCACCAGCATTTTTTCGTCACCAGCATTTTTTGTCATTTTTCGTCACCAGCATTTTTTCGTCACCAGCATTTTTCGTCATTTTTCGTCACCAGCATTTTTTCGTCACCAGCATTTTTTGTCATTTTTCGTCACCAGCATTTTTTCGTCACCAGCATTTTTTGTCATTTTTCGTCACCAGCATTTTTCGTCATTTTTCGTCACCAGCATTTTTTTCGTCACCAGCATTTTTCGTCACCAGCATTTTTTCGTCACTAGCATTTTTTGTCATTTTTCGTCACCAGCATTTTTTCGTCACCAGCATTTTCCGTCATTTTTTCGTCACCAGCATTTTTTGTCATTTTTCGTCACCAGCATTTTTTCGTCACCAGCATTTTTCAGCATTTTTCGTCACCAGCATTTTTTGTCATTTTTCGTCACCAGCATTTTTTCGTCACCAGCATTTTTCGTCATTTTTCGTCACCAGCATTTTTTGTCATTTTTCGTCACCAGCATTTTTTCGTCATCAGCATTTTTCAGCATTTTTCGTCACCAGCATTTTTTGTCATTTTTCGTCACCAGCATTTTTTCGTCACCAGCATTTTTCGTCATTTTTCGTCACCAGCATTTTTCGTCATTTTTCGTCACCAGCATTTTTTTGTCACCAGCATTTTTCGTCATTTTTCGTCACCAGCATTTTTTCGTCACCAGCATTTTTCGTCATTTTTCGTCACCAGCATTTTTCGTCACCAGCATTTTTTGTCATTTTTCGTCACCAGCATTTTTCGTCATTTTTCGTCACCAGCATTTTTTGTCATTTTTCGTCACCAGCATTTTTCGTCATTTTTCGTCACCAGCATTTTTTCGTCACCAGCATTTTTCAGCATTTTTCGTCACCAGCATTTTTTGTCATTTTTCGTCACCAGCATTTTTTCGTCACCAGCATTTTTCGTCATTTTTCGTCACCAGCATTTTTTGTCATTTTTCGTCACCAGCATTTTTTCGTCATCAGCATTTTTCAGCATTTTTCGTCACCAGCATTTTTTGTCATTTTTCGTCACCAGCATTTTTTCGTCACCAGCATTTTTCGTCATTTTTCGTCACCAGCATTTTTCGTCATTTTTCGTCACCAGCATTTTTTTGTCACCAGCATTTTTCGTCATTTTTCGTCACCAGCATTTTTTCGTCACCAGCATTTTTCGTCATTTTTCGTCACCAGCATTTTTCGTCACCAGCATTTTTTGTCATTTTTCGTCACCAGCATTTTTCGTCATTTTTCGTCACCAGCATTTTTTGTCATTTTTCGTCACCAGCATTTTTTCGTCACCAGCATTTTTCAGCATTTTTCGTCACCAGCATTTTTTCGTCACCAGCATTTTTTTGTCATCTTTCGTCACCAGCATTTTTCGTCATTTTTCGTCACCAGCATTTTTTCGTCACCAGCATTTTTTTGTCATCTTTCGTCACCAGCATTTTTTCGTCACCAGCATTTTTCGTCATTTTTCGTCACCAGCATTTTTTGTCATTTTTCGTCACCAGCATTTTTTCGTCACCAGCATTTTTTGTCATTTTTCGTCACCAGCATTTTTTCGTCACCAGCATTTTTTGTCATTTTTCGTCACCAGCATTTTTCGTCACCAGCATTTTTTAGTCACCAGCATTTTTCGTCATTTTTCGTCACCAGCATTTTTCGTCATTTTTCGTCACCAGCATTTTTTCGTCACCAGCATTTTTCGTCATTTTTCGTCACCAGCATTTTTTTCGTCACCAGCATTTTTTTCGTCACCAGCATTTTTCGTCATTTTTCGTCACCAGCATTTTTCGTCATTTTTCGTCACCAGCATTTTTTCGTCACCAGCATTTTTCGTCATTTTTCGTCACCAGCATTTTTTGTCATTTTTCGTCACCAGCATTTTTCGTCATTTTTCGTCACCAGCATTTTTCGTCATTTTTCGTCACCAGCATTTTTTCGTCACCAGCATTTTTTCGTCACCAGCATTTTTTTCGTCACCAGCATTTTTCGTCACCAGCATTTTTTCGTCCTTTTTCGTCACCAGCATTTTTCGTCATTTTTCGTCACCAGCATTTTTGCGTCATTTTTCGTCACCAGCATTTTTTCGTCACCAGCATTTTTTTCGTCACCAGCATTTTTCGTCATTTTTCGTCACCAGCATTTTTTCGTCATTTTTCGTCACCAGCATTTTTTGTCATTTTTCGTCACCAGCATTTTTTCGTCACCAGCATTTTTTGTCATTTTTCGTCACCAGCATTTTTCGTCATTTTTCGTCACCAGCATTTTTTGTCATTTTTCGTCACCAGCATTTTTTCGTCATTTTTCGTCACCAGCATTTTTTCGTCACCAGCATTTTTTTCGTCACCAGCATTTTTTGTCATTTTTCGTCACCAGCATTTTTTCGTCACCAGCATTTTTCGTCATTTTTCGTCACCAGCATTTTTCGTCATTTTTCGTCACCAGCATTTTTTCGTCATTTTTCGTCACCAGCATTTTTTCGTCACCAGCATTTTTTTCGTCACCAGCATTTTTCGTCATTTTTCGTCACCAGCATTTTTTCGTCACCATTATTTTTTGTCATTTTTCGTCACCAGCATTTTTTCGTCACCAGCATTTTTCGTCATTTTTCGTCACCAGCATTTTTTCGTCACCAGCATTTTTCGTCATTTTTCGTCACCAGCATTTTTCGTCATTTTTCGTCACCAGCATTTTTCGTCATTTTTCGTCACCAGCATTTTTCGTCATTTTTCGTCACCAGCATTTTTCGTCACCAGCATTTTTTGTCATTTTTCGTCACCAGCATTTTTTCGTCACCAGCATTTTTCGTCATTTTTCGTCAACAGCATTTTTTCGTCACCAGCATTTTTTGTCATTTTTCGTCACCAGCATTTTTCGTCATTTTTCGTCACCAGCATTTTTTGTCATTTTTCGTCACCAGCATTTTTTCGTCATTTTTCGTCACCAGCATTTTTTCGTCACCAGCATTTTTTTCGTCACCAGCATTTTTTGTCATTTTTCGTCACCAGCATTTTTCGTCATTTTTCGTCACCAGCATTTTTTCGTCACCAGCATTTTTTGTCATTTTTCGTCACCAGCATTTTTCGTCATTTTTCGTCACCAGCATTTTTTTCGTCACCAGCATTTTTCGTCACCAGCATTTTTTCGTCACTAGCATTTTTTGTCATTTTTCGTCACCAGCATTTTTTCGTCACCAGCATTTTCCGTCATTTTTTCGTCACCAGCATTTTTTGTCATTTTTCGTCACCAGCATTTTTTCGTCACCAGCATTTTTCAGCATTTTTCGTCACCAGCATTTTTTGTCATTTTTCGTCACCAGCATTTTTTCGTCACCAGCATTTTTCGTCATTTTTCGTCACCAGCATTTTTTGTCATTTTTCGTCACCAGCATTTTTTGGTCATCAGCATTTTTCAGCATTTTTCGTCACCAGCATTTTTCGTCATTTTTCGTCACCAGCATTTTTCGTCATTTTTCGTCACCAGCATTTTTTTGTCACCAGCATTTTTCGTCATTTTTCGTCACCAGCATTTTTTCGTCACCAGCATTTTTCGTCATTTTTCGTCACCAGCATTTTTCGTCACCAGCATTTTTTGTCATTTTTCGTCACCAGCATTTTTCGTCATTTTTCGTCACCAGCATTTTTTGTCATTTTTCGTCACCAGCATTTTTTCGTCACCAGCATTTTTCAGCATTTTTCGTCACCAGCATTTTTTCGTCACCAGCATTTTTTTGTCATCTTTCGTCACCAGCATTTTTCGTCATTTTTCGTCACCAGCATTTTTTCGTCACCAGCATTTTTTTGTCATCTTTCGTCAACAGCATTTTTTCGTCACCAGCATTTTTCGTCATTTTTCGTCACCAGCATTTTTTGTCATTTTTCGTCACCAGCATTTTTTCGTCACCAGCATTTTTTGTCATTTTTCGTCACCAGCATTTTTTCGTCACCAGCATTTTTTGTCATTTTTCGTCACCAGCATTTTTCGTCATTTTTCGTCACCAGCATTTTTTAGTCACCAGCATTTTTCGTCATTTTTCGTCACCAGCATTTTTCGTCATTTTTCGTCACCAGCATTTTTTCGTCACCAGCATTTTTCGTCATTTTTCGTCACCAGCATTTTTTGTCATTTTTCGTCACCAGCATTTTTTCGTCATCAGCATTTTTCAGCATTTTTCGTCACCAGCATTTTTCGTCATTTTTCGTCACCAGCATTTTTTCGTCACCAGCATTTTTCGTCATTTTTCGTCACCAGCATTTTTTTCGTCACCAGCATTTTTCGTCATTTTTCGTCACCAGCATTTTTCGTCATTTTTCGTCACCAGCATTTTTTCGTCACCAGCATTTTTTTCGTCACCAGCATTTTTCGTCGTTTTTCGTCACCAGCATTTTTCGTCATTTTTCGTCACCAGCATTTTTTCGTCACCAGCATTTTTTTGTCATCTTTCGTCACCAGCATTTTTTCGTCACCAGCATTTTTCGTCATTTTTCGTCACCAGCATTTTTTGTCATTTTTCGTCACCAGCATTTTTTCGTCACCAGCATTTTTTGTCATTTTTCGTCACCAGCATTTTTTCGTCACCAGCATTTTTCGTCATTTTTCGTCACCAGCATTTTTCGTCATTTTTCGTCACCAGCATTTTTTCGTCACCAGCATTTTTCGTCATTTTTCGTCACCAGCATTTTTCGTCATTTTTCGTCACCAGCATTTTTTCGTCATTTTTCGTCACCAGCATTTTTTGTCACCAGCATTTTTTGTCATTTTTCGTCACCAGCATTTTTTCGTCACCAGCATTTTTTGTCATTTTTCGTCACCAGCATTTTTTCGTCACCAGCATTTTTCGTCATTTTTCGTCACCAGCATTTTTTCGTCACCAGCATTTTTTGTCATTTTTCGTCACCAGCATTTTTTCGTCACCAGCATTTTTTGTCATTTTTCGTCACCAGCATTTTTCGTCATTTTTCGTCACCAGCATTTTTTTCGTCACCAGCATTTTTCGTCACCAGCATTTTTTCGTCACTAGCATTTTTTGTCATTTTTCGTCACCAGCATTTTTTCGTCACCAGCATTTTCCGTCATTTTTTCGTCACCAGCATTTTTTGTCATTTTTCGTCACCAGCATTTTTTCGTCACCAGCATTTTTCAGCATTTTTCGTCACCAGCATTTTTTGTCATTTTTCGTCACCAGCATTTTTTCGTCACCAGCATTTTTCGTCATTTTTCGTCACCAGCATTTTTTGTCATTTTTCGTCACCAGCATTTTTTCGTCATCAGCATTTTTCAGCATTTTTCGTCACCAGCATTTTTTGTCATTTTTCGTCACCAGCATTTTTTCGTCACCAGCATTTTTCGTCATTTTTCGTCACCAGCATTTTTCGTCATTTTTCGTCACCAGCATTTTTTTGTCACCAGCATTTTTCGTCATTTTTCGTCACCAGCATTTTTTCGTCACCAGCATTTTTCGTCATTTTTCGTCACCAGCATTTTTCGTCACCAGCATTTTTTGTCATTTTTCGTCACCAGCATTTTTCGTCATTTTTCGTCACCAGCATTTTTTGTCATTTTTCGTCACCAGCATTTTTCGTCATTTTTCGTCACCAGCATTTTTTCGTCACCAGCATTTTTCAGCATTTTTCGTCACCAGCATTTTTTGTCATTTTTCGTCACCAGCATTTTTTCGTCACCAGCATTTTTCGTCATTTTTCGTCACCAGCATTTTTTGTCATTTTTCGTCACCAGCATTTTTTCGTCATCAGCATTTTTCAGCATTTTTCGTCACCAGCATTTTTTGTCATTTTTCGTCACCAGCATTTTTTCGTCACCAGCATTTTTCGTCATTTTTCGTCACCAGCATTTTTCGTCATTTTTCGTCACCAGCATTTTTTTGTCACCAGCATTTTTCGTCATTTTTCGTCACCAGCATTTTTTCGTCACCAGCATTTTTCGTCATTTTTCGTCACCAGCATTTTTCGTCACCAGCATTTTTTGTCATTTTTCGTCACCAGCATTTTTCGTCATTTTTCGTCACCAGCATTTTTTGTCATTTTTCGTCACCAGCATTTTTTCGTCACCAGCATTTTTCAGCATTTTTCGTCACCAGCATTTTTTCGTCACCAGCATTTTTTTGTCATCTTTCGTCACCAGCATTTTTCGTCATTTTTCGTCACCAGCATTTTTTCGTCACCAGCATTTTTTTGTCATCTTTCGTCACCAGCATTTTTTCGTCACCAGCATTTTTCGTCATTTTTCGTCACCAGCATTTTTTGTCATTTTTCGTCACCAGCATTTTTTCGTCACCAGCATTTTTTGTCATTTTTCGTCACCAGCATTTTTTCGTCACCAGCATTTTTTGTCATTTTTCGTCACCAGCATTTTTCGTCATTTTTCGTCACCAGCATTTTTTAGTCACCAGCATTTTTCGTCATTTTTCGTCACCAGCATTTTTCGTCATTTTTCGTCACCAGCATTTTTTCGTCACCAGCATTTTTCGTCATTTTTCGTCACCAGCATTTTTTTCGTCACCAGCATTTTTTTCGTCACCAGCATTTTTCGTCATTTTTCGTCACCAGCATTTTTCGTCATTTTTCGTCACCAGCATTTTTTCGTCACCAGCATTTTTCGTCATTTTTCGTCACCAGCATTTTTTGTCATTTTTCGTCACCAGCATTTTTCGTCATTTTTCGTCACCAGCATTTTTCGTCATTTTTCGTCACCAGCATTTTTTCGTCACCAGCATTTTTTCGTCACCAGCATTTTTTTCGTCACCAGCATTTTTCGTCACCAGCATTTTTTCGTCCTTTTTCGTCACCAGCATTTTTCGTCATTTTTCGTCACCAGCATTTTTGCGTCATTTTTCGTCACCAGCATTTTTTCGTCACCAGCATTTTTTTCGTCACCAGCATTTTTCGTCATTTTTCGTCACCAGCATTTTTTCGTCATTTTTCGTCACCAGCATTTTTTGTCATTTTTCTTCACCAGCATTTTTTCGTCACCAGCATTTTTCGTCATTTTTCGTCACCAGCATTTTTCGTCATTTTTCGTCACCAGCATTTTTTGTCATTTTTCGTCACCAGCATTTTTTCGTCATTTTTCGTCACCAGCATTTTTTCGTCACCAGCATTTTTTTCGTCACCAGCATTTTTCGTCATTTTTCGTCACCAGCATTTTTTCGTCACCATTATTTTTTGTCATTTTTCGTCACCAGCATTTTTCGTCATTTTTCGTCACCAGCATTTTTTCGTCACCAGCATTTTTCGTCATTTTTCGTCACCAGCATTTTTTTCGTCACCAGCATTTTTTTCGTCACCAGCATTTTTCGTCATTTTTCGTCACCAGCATTTTTCGTCATTTTTCGTCACCAGCATTTTTTCGTCACCAGCATTTTTCGTCATTTTTCGTCACCAGCATTTTTTGTCATTTTTCGTCACCAGCATTTTTCGTCATTTTTCGTCACCAGCATTTTTCGTCATTTTTCGTCACCAGCATTTTTTCGTCACCAGCATTTTTTCGTCACCAGCATTTTTTTCGTCACCAGCATTTTTCGTCACCAGCATTTTTTCGTCCTTTTTCGTCACCAGCATTTTTCGTCATTTTTCGTCACCAGCATTTTTGCGTCATTTTTCGTCACCAGCATTTTTTCGTCACCAGCATTTTTTTCGTCACCAGCATTTTTCGTCATTTTTCGTCACCAGCATTTTTTCGTCATTTTTCGTCACCAGCATTTTTTGTCATTTTTCGTCACCAGCATTTTTTCGTCACCAGCATTTTTTGTCATTTTTCGTCACCAGCATTTTTCGTCATTTTTCGTCACCAGCATTTTTTGTCATTTTTCGTCACCAGCATTTTTTCGTCATTTTTCGTCACCAGCATTTTTTCGTCACCAGCATTTTTTTCGTCACCAGCATTTTTTGTCATTTTTCGTCACCAGCATTTTTTCGTCACCAGCATTTTTCGTCATTTTTCGTCACCAGCATTTTTCGTCATTTTTCGTCACCAGCATTTTTTCGTCATTTTTCGTCACCAGCATTTTTTCGTCACCAGCATTTTTTTCGTCACCAGCATTTTTCGTCATTTTTCGTCACCAGCATTTTTTCGTCACCATTATTTTTTGTCATTTTTCGTCACCAGCATTTTTTCGTCACCAGCATTTTTCGTCATTTTTCGTCACCAGCATTTTTTCGTCACCAGCATTTTTCGTCATTTTTCGTCAACAGCATTTTTTCGTCACCAGCATTTTTTGTCATTTTTCGTCACCAGCATTTTTCGTCATTTTTCGTCACCAGCATTTTTTGTCATTTTTCGTCACCAGCATTTTTTCGTCATTTTTCGTCACCAGCATTTTTTCGTCACCAGCATTTTTTTCGTCACCAGCATTTTTTGTCATTTTTCGTCACCAGCATTTTTCGTCATTTTTCGTCACCAGCATTTTTTCGTCACCAGCATTTTTTGTCATTTTTCGTCACCAGCATTTTTCGTCATTTTTCGTCACCAGCATTTTTTTCGTCACCAGCATTTTTCGTCACCAGCATTTTTTCGTCACTAGCATTTTTTGTCATTTTTCGTCACCAGCATTTTTTCGTCACCAGCATTTTCCGTCATTTTTTCGTCACCAGCATTTTTTGTCATTTTTCGTCACCAGCATTTTTTCGTCACCAGCATTTTTCAGCATTTTTCGTCACCAGCATTTTTTGTCATTTTTCGTCACCAGCATTTTTTCGTCACCAGCATTTTTCGTCATTTTTCGTCACCAGCATTTTTTGTCATTTTTCGTCACCAGCATTTTTTGGTCATCAGCATTTTTCAGCATTTTTCGTCACCAGCATTTTTCGTCATTTTTCGTCACCAGCATTTTTCGTCATTTTTCGTCACCAGCATTTTTTTGTCACCAGCATTTTTTGTCATTTTTCGTCACCAGCATTTTTTCGTCACCAGCATTTTTCGTCATTTTTCGTCACCAGCATTTTTCGTCACCAGCATTTTTTGTCATTTTTCGTCACCAGCATTTTTCGTCATTTTTCGTCACCAGCATTTTTTGTCATTTTTCGTCACCAGCATTTTTTCGTCACCAGCATTTTTCAGCATTTTTCGTCACCAGCATTTTTTCGTCACCAGCATTTTTTTGTCATCTTTCGTCACCAGCATTTTTCGTCATTTTTCGTCACCAGCATTTTTTCGTCACCAGCATTTTTTTGTCATCTTTCGTCAACAGCATTTTTTCGTCACCAGCATTTTTCGTCATTTTTCGTCACCAGCATTTTTTGTCATTTTTCGTCACCAGCATTTTTTCGTCACCAGCATTTTTTGTCATTTTTCGTCACCAGCATTTTTTCGTCACCAGCATTTTTTGTCATTTTTCGTCACCAGCATTTTTCGTCATTTTTCGTCACCAGCATTTTTTAGTCACCAGCATTTTTCGTCATTTTTCGTCACCAGCATTTTTCGTCATTTTTCGTCACCAGCATTTTTTCGTCACCAGCATTTTTCGTCATTTTTCGTCACCAGCATTTTTTGTCATTTTTCGTCACCAGCATTTTTTCGTCATCAGCATTTTTCAGCATTTTTCGTCACCAGCATTTTTCGTCATTTTTCGTCACCAGCATTTTTTCGTCACCAGCATTTTTCGTCATTTTTCGTCACCAGCATTTTTTTCGTCACCAGCATTTTTCGTCATTTTTCGTCACCAGCATTTTTCGTCATTTTTCGTCACCAGCATTTTTTCGTCACCAGCATTTTTTTCGTCACCAGCATTTTTCGTCGTTTTTCGTCACCAGCATTTTTCGTCATTTTTCGTCACCAGCATTTTTTCGTCACCAGCATTTTTTTGTCATCTTTCGTCACCAGCATTTTTTCGTCACCAGCATTTTTCGTCATTTTTCGTCACCAGCATTTTTTGTCATTTTTCGTCACCAGCATTTTTTCGTCACCAGCATTTTTTGTCATTTTTCGTCACCAGCATTTTTTCGTCACCAGCATTTTTCGTCATTTTTCGTCACCAGCATTTTTCGTCATTTTTCGTCACCAGCATTTTTTCGTCACCAGCATTTTTCGTCATTTTTCGTCACCAGCATTTTTCGTCATTTTTCGTCACCAGCATTTTTTCGTCATTTTTCGTCACCAGCATTTTTTGTCACCAGCATTTTTTGTCATTTTTCGTCACCAGCATTTTTTCGTCACCAGCATTTTTTGTCATTTTTCGTCACCAGCATTTTTTCGTCACCAGCATTTTTCGTCATTTTTCGTCACCAGCATTTTTTCGTCACCAGCATTTTTTGTCATTTTTCGTCACCAGCATTTTTTCGTCACCAGCATTTTTTGTCATTTTTCGTCACCAGCATTTTTCGTCATTTTTCGTCACCAGCATTTTTTTCGTCACCAGCATTTTTCGTCACCAGCATTTTTTCGTCACTAGCATTTTTTGTCATTTTTCGTCACCAGCATTTTTTCGTCACCAGCATTTTCCGTCATTTTTTCGTCACCAGCATTTTTTGTCATTTTTCGTCACCAGCATTTTTTCGTCACCAGCATTTTTCAGCATTTTTCGTCACCAGCATTTTTTGTCATTTTTCGTCACCAGCATTTTTTCGTCACCAGCATTTTTCGTCATTTTTCGTCACCAGCATTTTTTGTCATTTTTCGTCACCAGCATTTTTTCGTCATCAGCATTTTTCAGCATTTTTCGTCACCAGCATTTTTTGTCATTTTTCGTCACCAGCATTTTTTCGTCACCAGCATTTTTCGTCATTTTTCGTCACCAGCATTTTTCGTCATTTTTCGTCACCAGCATTTTTTTGTCACCAGCATTTTTCGTCATTTTTCGTCACCAGCATTTTTTCGTCACCAGCATTTTTCGTCATTTTTCGTCACCAGCATTTTTCGTCACCAGCATTTTTTGTCATTTTTCGTCACCAGCATTTTTCGTCATTTTTCGTCACCAGCATTTTTTGTCATTTTTCGTCACCAGCATTTTTCGTCATTTTTCGTCACCAGCATTTTTTCGTCACCAGCATTTTTCAGCATTTTTCGTCACCAGCATTTTTTGTCATTTTTCGTCACCAGCATTTTTTCGTCACCAGCATTTTTCGTCATTTTTCGTCACCAGCATTTTTTGTCATTTTTCGTCACCAGCATTTTTTCGTCATCAGCATTTTTCAGCATTTTTCGTCACCAGCATTTTTTGTCATTTTTCGTCACCAGCATTTTTTCGTCACCAGCATTTTTCGTCATTTTTCGTCACCAGCATTTTTCGTCATTTTTCGTCACCAGCATTTTTTTGTCACCAGCATTTTTCGTCATTTTTCGTCACCAGCATTTTTTCGTCACCAGCATTTTTCGTCATTTTTCGTCACCAGCATTTTTCGTCACCAGCATTTTTTGTCATTTTTCGTCACCAGCATTTTTCGTCATTTTTCGTCACCAGCATTTTTTGTCATTTTTCGTCACCAGCATTTTTTCGTCACCAGCATTTTTCAGCATTTTTCGTCACCAGCATTTTTTCGTCACCAGCATTTTTTTGTCATCTTTCGTCACCAGCATTTTTCGTCATTTTTCGTCACCAGCATTTTTTCGTCACCAGCATTTTTTTGTCATCTTTCGTCACCAGCATTTTTTCGTCACCAGCATTTTTCGTCATTTTTCGTCACCAGCATTTTTTGTCATTTTTCGTCACCAGCATTTTTTCGTCACCAGCATTTTTTGTCATTTTTCGTCACCAGCATTTTTTCGTCACCAGCATTTTTTGTCATTTTTCGTCACCAGCATTTTTCGTCATTTTTCGTCACCAGCATTTTTTAGTCACCAGCATTTTTCGTCATTTTTCGTCACCAGCATTTTTCGTCATTTTTCGTCACCAGCATTTTTTCGTCACCAGCATTTTTCGTCATTTTTCGTCACCAGCATTTTTTTCGTCACCAGCATTTTTTTCGTCACCAGCATTTTTCGTCATTTTTCGTCACCAGCATTTTTCGTCATTTTTCGTCACCAGCATTTTTTCGTCACCAGCATTTTTCGTCATTTTTCGTCACCAGCATTTTTTGTCATTTTTCGTCACCAGCATTTTTCGTCATTTTTCGTCACCAGCATTTTTCGTCATTTTTCGTCACCAGCATTTTTTCGTCACCAGCATTTTTTCGTCACCAGCATTTTTTTCGTCACCAGCATTTTTCGTCACCAGCATTTTTTCGTCCTTTTTCGTCACCAGCATTTTTCGTCATTTTTCGTCACCAGCATTTTTGCGTCATTTTTCGTCACCAGCATTTTTTCGTCACCAGCATTTTTTTCGTCACCAGCATTTTTCGTCATTTTTCGTCACCAGCATTTTTTCGTCATTTTTCGTCACCAGCATTTTTTGTCATTTTTCTTCACCAGCATTTTTTCGTCACCAGCATTTTTCGTCATTTTTCGTCACCAGCATTTTTCGTCATTTTTCGTCACCAGCATTTTTTGTCATTTTTCGTCACCAGCATTTTTTCGTCATTTTTCGTCACCAGCATTTTTTCGTCACCAGCATTTTTTTCGTCACCAGCATTTTTCGTCATTTTTCGTCACCAGCATTTTTTCGTCACCATTATTTTTTGTCATTTTTCGTCACCAGCATTTTTCGTCATTTTTCGTCACCAGCATTTTTTCGTCACCAGCATTTTTCGTCATTTTTCGTCACCAGCATTTTTTTCGTCACCAGCATTTTTTTCGTCACCAGCATTTTTCGTCATTTTTCGTCACCAGCATTTTTCGTCATTTTTCGTCACCAGCATTTTTTCGTCACCAGCATTTTTCGTCATTTTTCGTCACCAGCATTTTTTGTCATTTTTCGTCACCAGCATTTTTCGTCATTTTTCGTCACCAGCATTTTTCGTCATTTTTCGTCACCAGCATTTTTTCGTCACCAGCATTTTTTCGTCACCAGCATTTTTTTCGTCACCAGCATTTTTCGTCACCAGCATTTTTTCGTCCTTTTTCGTCACCAGCATTTTTCGTCATTTTTCGTCACCAGCATTTTTGCGTCATTTTTCGTCACCAGCATTTTTTCGTCACCAGCATTTTTTTCGTCACCAGCATTTTTCGTCATTTTTCGTCACCAGCATTTTTTCGTCATTTTTCGTCACCAGCATTTTTTGTCATTTTTCGTCACCAGCATTTTTTCGTCACCAGCATTTTTTGTCATTTTTCGTCACCAGCATTTTTCGTCATTTTTCGTCACCAGCATTTTTTGTCATTTTTCGTCACCAGCATTTTTTCGTCATTTTTCGTCACCAGCATTTTTTCGTCACCAGCATTTTTTTCGTCACCAGCATTTTTTGTCATTTTTCGTCACCAGCATTTTTTCGTCACCAGCATTTTTCGTCATTTTTCGTCACCAGCATTTTTCGTCATTTTTCGTCACCAGCATTTTTTCGTCATTTTTCGTCACCAGCATTTTTTCGTCACCAGCATTTTTTTCGTCACCAGCATTTTTCGTCATTTTTCGTCACCAGCATTTTTTCGTCACCATTATTTTTTGTCATTTTTCGTCACCAGCATTTTTTCGTCACCAGCATTTTTCGTCATTTTTCGTCACCAGCATTTTTTCGTCACCAGCATTTTTCGTCATTTTTCGTCACCAGCATTTTTCGTCATTTTTCGTCACCAGCATTTTTTCGTCACCAGCATTTTTCGTCATTTTTCGTCACCAGCATTTTTCGTCACCAGCATTTTTTGTCATTTTTCGTCACCAGCATTTTTTCGTCACCAGCATTTTTCGTCATTTTTCGTCAACAGCATTTTTTCGTCACCAGCATTTTTTGTCATTTTTCGTCACCAGCATTTTTCGTCATTTTTCGTCACCAGCATTTTTTGTCATTTTTCGTCACCAGCATTTTTTCGTCATTTTTCGTCACCAGCATTTTTTCGTCACCAGCATTTTTTTCGTCACCAGCATTTTTTGTCATTTTTCGTCACCAGCATTTTTCGTCATTTTTCGTCACCAGCATTTTTTCGTCACCAGCATTTTTTGTCATTTTTCGTCACCAGCATTTTTCGTCATTTTTCGTCACCAGCATTTTTTTCGTCACCAGCATTTTTCGTCACCAGCATTTTTTCGTCACTAGCATTTTTTGTCATTTTTCGTCACCAGCATTTTTTCGTCACCAGCATTTTCCGTCATTTTTTCGTCACCAGCATTTTTTGTCATTTTTCGTCACCAGCATTTTTTCGTCACCAGCATTTTTCAGCATTTTTCGTCACCAGCATTTTTTGTCATTTTTCGTCACCAGCATTTTTTCGTCACCAGCATTTTTCGTCATTTTTCGTCACCAGCATTTTTTGTCATTTTTCGTCACCAGCATTTTTTGGTCATCAGCATTTTTCAGCATTTTTCGTCACCAGCATTTTTCGTCATTTTTCGTCACCAGCATTTTTTGTCATTTTTCGTCACCAGCATTTTTTCGTCACCAGCATTTTTCAGCATTTTTCGTCACCAGCATTTTTTCGTCACCAGCATTTTTTTGTCATCTTTCGTCACCAGCATTTTTCGTCATTTTTCGTCACCAGCATTTTTTCGTCACCAGCATTTTTTTGTCATCTTTCGTCAACAGCATTTTTTCGTCACCAGCATTTTTCGTCATTTTTCGTCACCAGCATTTTTTGTCATTTTTCGTCACCAGCATTTTTTCGTCACCAGCATTTTTTGTCATTTTTCGTCACCAGCATTTTTTCGTCACCAGCATTTTTTGTCATTTTTCGTCACCAGCATTTTTCGTCATTTTTCGTCACCAGCATTTTTTAGTCACCAGCATTTTTCGTCATTTTTCGTCACCAGCATTTTTCGTCATTTTTCGTCACCAGCATTTTTTCGTCACCAGCATTTTTCGTCATTTTTCGTCACCAGCATTTTTTTCGTCACCAGCATTTTTTTCGTCACCAGCATTTTTCGTCATTTTTCGTCACCAGCATTTTTCGTCATTTTTCGTCACCAGCATTTTTTCGTCACCAGCATTTTTCGTCATTTTTCGTCACCAGCATTTTTTGTCATTTTTCGTCACCAGCATTTTTCGTCATTTTTCGTCACCAGCATTTTTCGTCATTTTTCGTCACCAGCATTTTTTCGTCACCAGCATTTTTTCGTCACCAGCATTTTTTTCGTCACCAGCATTTTTCGTCACCAGCATTTTTTCGTCCTTTTTCGTCACCAGCATTTTTCGTCATTTTTCGTCACCAGCATTTTTTCGTCATTTTTCGTCACCAGCATTTTTTCGTCACCAGCATTTTTTTCGTCACCAGCATTTTTCGTCATTTTTCGTCACCAGCATTTTTTCGTCATTTTTCGTCACCAGCATTTTTTGTCATTTTTCGTCACCAGCATTTTTTCGTCACCAGCATTTTTTGTCATTTTTCGTCACCAGCATTTTTCGTCATTTTTCGTCACCAGCATTTTTTGTCATTTTTCGTCACCAGCATTTTTTCGTCATTTTTCGTCACCAGCATTTTTTCGTCACCAGCATTTTTTTCGTCACCAGCATTTTTTGTCATTTTTCGTCACCAGCATTTTTTCGTCACCAGCATTTTTCGTCATTTTTCGTCACCAGCATTTTTCGTCATTTTTCGTCACCAGCATTTTTTCGTCATTTTTCGTCACCAGCATTTTTTCGTCACCAGCATTTTTTTCGTCACCAGCATTTTTCGTCATTTTTCGTCACCAGCATTTTTTCGTCACCATTATTTTTTGTCATTTTTCGTCACCAGCATTTTTTCGTCACCAGCATTTTTCGTCATTTTTCGTCACCAGCATTTTTTCGTCACCAGCATTTTTCGTCATTTTTCGTCACCAGCATTTTTCGTCATTTTTCGTCACCAGCATTTTTTCGTCACCAGCATTTTTCGTCATTTTTCGTCACCAGCATTTTTCGTCACCAGCATTTTTTGTCATTTTTCGTCACCAGCATTTTTTCGTCACCAGCATTTTTCGTCATTTTTCGTCAACAGCATTTTTTCGTCACCAGCATTTTTTGTCATTTTTCGTCACCAGCATTTTTCGTCATTTTTCGTCACCAGCATTTTTTGTCATTTTTCGTCACCAGCATTTTTTCGTCATTTTTCGTCACCAGCATTTTTTCGTCACCAGCATTTTTTTCGTCACCAGCATTTTTTGTCATTTTTCGTCACCAGCATTTTTTCGTCACCAGCATTTTTCGTCATTTTTCGTCACCAGCATTTTTCGTCATTTTTCGTCACCAGCATTTTTTCGTCATTTTTCGTCACCAGCATTTTTTCGTCACCAGCATTTTTTTCGTCACCAGCATTTTTCGTCATTTTTCGTCACCAGCATTTTTTCGTCACCATTATTTTTTGTCATTTTTCGTCACCAGCATTTTTTCGTCACCAGCATTTTTCGTCATTTTTCGTCACCAGCATTTTTTCGTCACCAGCATTTTTCGTCATTTTTCGTCACCAGCATTTTTCGTCATTTTTCGTCACCAGCATTTTTTCGTCACCAGCATTTTTCGTCATTTTTCGTCACCAGCATTTTTCGTCACCAGCATTTTTTGTCATTTTTCGTCACCAGCATTTTTTCGTCACCAGCATTTTTCGTCATTTTTCGTCAACAGCATTTTTTCGTCACCAGCATTTTTTGTCATTTTTCGTCACCAGCATTTTTTCGTCACCAGCATTTTTTGTCATTTTTCGTCACCAGCATTTTTTCGTCACCAGCATTTTTCGTCATTTTTCGTCACCAGCATTTTTTCGTCACCAGCATTTTTTGTCATTTTTCGTCACCAGCATTTTTTCGTCACCAGCATTTTTTGTCATTTTTCGTCATTTTTCGTCACCAGCATTTTTTCGTCACCAGCATTTTTCGTCATTTTTCGTCACCAGCATTTTTCGTCATTTTTTGTCACCAGCATTATTCCGTCACCAGCATTTTTCGTCATTTTTCGTCACCAGCATTTTTTCGTCACCAGCATTTTTTTCGTCACCAGCATTTTTCGTCATTTTTCGTCACCAGCATTTTTCGTCATTTTTCGTCACCAGCATTTTTTCGTCACCAGCATTTTTCGTCATTTTTCGTCACCAGCATTATTTGTCATTTTTCGTCACCAGCATTTTTTTCGTCACCAGCATTTTTCGTCATTTTTCGTCACCAGCATTTTTCGTCATTTTTCGTCACCAGCATTTTTTCGTCACCAGCATTTTTCGTCATTTTTCGTCACCAGCATTATTTGTCATTTTTCGTCACGAGCATTTTTTCGTCACCAGCATTTTTTGTCAAGTTTCGTCACCAGCATTTTTTCGTCAGTTTTCGTCACCAGCATTTTTCGTCACCAGCATTTTTTGTCATTTTTCGTCACCAGCATTTTTCGTCATTTTTCGTCACCAGCATTTTTTGTCATTTTTCGTCACCAGCATTTTTTCGTCACCAGCATTTTTCAGCATTTTTCGTCACCAGCATTTTTTCGTCACCAGCATTTTTTTGTCATCTTTCGTCACCAGCATTTTTCGTCATTTTTCGTCACCAGCATTTTTTCGTCACCAGCATTTTTTTGTCATCTTTCGTCACCAGCATTTTTTCGTCACCAGCATTTTTCGTCATTTTTCGTCACCAGCATTTTTTGTCATTTTTCGTCACCAGCATTTTTTCGTCACCAGCATTTTTTGTCATTTTTCGTCACCAGCATTTTTTCGTCACCAGCATTTTTTGTCATTTTTCGTCACCAGCATTTTTCGTCATTTTTCGTCACCAGCATTTTTTAGTCACCAGCATTTTTCGTCATTTTTCGTCACCAGCATTTTTCGTCATTTTTCGTCACCAGCATTTTTTCGTCACCAGCATTTTTCGTCATTTTTCGTCACCAGCATTTTTTTCGTCACCAGCATTTTTTTCGTCACCAGCATTTTTCGTCATTTTTCGTCACCAGCATTTTTCGTCATTTTTCGTCACCAGCATTTTTTCGTCACCAGCATTTTTCGTCATTTTTCGTCACCAGCATTTTTTGTCATTTTTCGTCACCAGCATTTTTCGTCATTTTTCGTCACCAGCATTTTTCGTCATTTTTCGTCACCAGCATTTTTTCGTCACCAGCATTTTTTCGTCACCAGCATTTTTTTCGTCACCAGCATTTTTCGTCACCAGCATTTTTTCGTCCTTTTTCGTCACCAGCATTTTTCGTCATTTTTCGTCACCAGCATTTTTTCGTCATTTTTCGTCACCAGCATTTTTTCGTCACCAGCATTTTTTTCGTCACCAGCATTTTTCGTCATTTTTCGTCACCAGCATTTTTTCGTCATTTTTCGTCACCAGCATTTTTTGTCATTTTTCGTCACCAGCATTTTTTCGTCACCAGCATTTTTTGTCATTTTTCGTCACCAGCATTTTTCGTCATTTTTCGTCACCAGCATTTTTTGTCATTTTTCGTCACCAGCATTTTTTCGTCATTTTTCGTCACCAGCATTTTTTCGTCACCAGCATTTTTTTCGTCACCAGCATTTTTTGTCATTTTTCGTCACCAGCATTTTTTCGTCACCAGCATTTTTCGTCATTTTTCGTCACCAGCATTTTTCGTCATTTTTCGTCACCAGCATTTTTTCGTCATTTTTCGTCACCAGCATTTTTTCGTCACCAGCATTTTTCGTCATTTTTCGTCAACAGCATTTTTTCGTCACCAGCATTTTTTGTCATTTTTCGTCACCAGCATTTTTCGTCATTTTTCGTCACCAGCATTTTTTGTCATTTTTCGTCACCAGCATTTTTTCGTCATTTTTCGTCACCAGCATTTTTTCGTCACCAGCATTTTTTTCGTCACCAGCATTTTTTGTCATTTTTCGTCACCAGCATTTTTTCGTCACCAGCATTTTTCGTCATTTTTCGTCACCAGCATTTTTCGTCATTTTTCGTCACCAGCATTTTTTCGTCATTTTTCGTCACCAGCATTTTTTCGTCACCAGCATTTTTTTCGTCACCAGCATTTTTCGTCATTTTTCGTCACCAGCATTTTTTCGTCACCATTATTTTTTGTCATTTTTCGTCACCAGCATTTTTTCGTCACCAGCATTTTTCGTCATTTTTCGTCACCAGCATTTTTTCGTCACCAGCATTTTTCGTCATTTTTCGTCACCAGCATTTTTCGTCATTTTTCGTCACCAGCATTTTTTCGTCACCAGCATTTTTCGTCATTTTTCGTCACCAGCATTTTTCGTCACCAGCATTTTTTGTCATTTTTCGTCACCAGCATTTTTTCGTCACCAGCATTTTTCGTCATTTTTCGTCAACAGCATTTTTTCGTCACCAGCATTTTTTGTCATTTTTCGTCACCAGCATTTTTTCGTCACCAGCATTTTTTGTCATTTTTCGTCACCAGCATTTTTTCGTCACCAGCATTTTTCGTCATTTTTCGTCACCAGCATTTTTTCGTCACCAGCATTTTTTGTCATTTTTCGTCACCAGCATTTTTTCGTCACCAGCATTTTTTGTCATTTTTCGTCATTTTTCGTCACCAGCATTTTTTCGTCACCAGCATTTTTCGTCATTTTTCGTCACCAGCATTTTTCGTCATTTTTTGTCACCAGCATTATTCCGTCACCAGCATTTTTCGTCATTTTTCGTCACCAGCATTTTTTCGTCAC
Organism: Gymnoscopelus microlampas; assembly: GCF_963454915.1. Lineage (NCBI taxonomy): Eukaryota > Metazoa > Chordata > Actinopteri > Myctophiformes > Myctophidae > Gymnoscopelus > Gymnoscopelus microlampas. Next base: position 37,456,309 of record NC_139943.1, read on the forward strand.
CAGCATTTTTTTCGTCACCAGCATTTTTCGTCATTTTTCGTCACCAGCATTTTTCGTCATTTTTCGTCACCAGCATTTTTTCGTCACCAGCATTTTTCGTCATTTTTCGTCACCAGCATTATTTGTCATTTTTCGTCACCAGCATTTTTTTCGTCACCAGCATTTTTCGTCATTTTTCGTCACCAGCATTTTTCGTCATTTTTCGTCACCAGCATTTTTTCGTCACCAGCATTTTTCGTCATTTTTCGTCACCAGCATTATTTGTCATTTTTCGTCACGAGCATTTTTTCGTCACCAGCATTTTTTGTCAAGTTTCGTCACCAGCATTTTTTCGTCAGTTTTCGTCACCAGCATTTTTTCGTCATTTTTCGTCACCAGCATTTTTTTCGTCACCAGCATTTTTTGTCATGTTTCGTCACCAGCATTTTTTCGTCAGTTTTCGTCACCAGCATTTTTTCGTCATTTTTCGTCACCAGCATTTTTTTCGTCACCAGCATTTTTCGTCATTTTTCGTCACCAGCATTTTTTCGTCACCAGCATTTTTCGTCATTTTTCGTCACCAGCATTTTTTCGTCACCAGCATTTTTCGTCATTTTTCGTCACCAGCATTTTTTCGTCACCAGCATTTTTTGTCATTTTTCGTCACCAGCATTTTTCGTCATTTTTCGTCACCAGCATTTTTTGTCATTTTTCGTCACCAGCATTTTTTCGTCATTTTTCGTCACCAGCATTTTTTCGTCACCAGCATTTTTTGTCATTTTTCGCCACCAGCATTTTTTCGTCACTAGCATTTTTCAGCATTTTTCGTCACCATCATTTTTCGTCACCAGCATTTTTTGTCATTTTTCGTCACCAGCATTTTTTCGTCACCAGCATTTTTTGTCATTTTTCGTCACCAGCATTTTTTCGTCACCAGCATTTTTTGTCATTTTTTCGTCACCAGCATTTTTTTCGTCACCAGCATTTTTCGTCATTTTTCGTCACCAGCATTTTTTCGTCACCAGCATTTTTCGTCATTTTTCGTCACCAGCATTTTTTCGTCACCAGCATTTTTCGTCATTTTTCGTCACCAGCATTTTTTCGTCACCAGCATTTTTTGTCATTTTTCGTCACCAGCATTTTTCGTCATTTTTCGTCACCAGCATTTTTTGTCATTTTTCGTCACCAGCATTTTTTCGTCATTTTTCGTCACCAGCATTTTTTCGTCACCAGCATTTTTTGTCATTTTTCGCCACCAGCATTTTTTCGTCACTAGCATTTTTCAGCATTTTTCGTCACCATCATTTTTCGTCACCAGCATTTTTTGTCATTTTTCGTCACCAGCATTTTTTCGTCACCAGCATTTTTTGTCATTTTTCGTCACCAGCATTTTTTCGTCACCAGCATTTTTTGTCATTTTTCGTCACCAGCATTTTTTCGTCACCAGCATTTTTTGTCATTTTTCGTCACCAGCATTTTTCGTCATTTTTCGTCACCAGCATTTTTTCGTCACCAGCATTTTTCGTCATTTTTCGTCACCAGCATTTTTCGTCATTTTTCGTCGCCAGCATTTTTTCGTCACCAGCATTTTTCGTCTTTTTTCGTCACCAGCATTTTTTGTCATTTTTTGTCACCAGCATTTTTTCGTCACCAGCATTTTTTGTCATTTTTCGTCACCAGCATTTTTTCGTCATTTTTCGTCACCAGCATTTTTTTGTCATCTTTCGTCACCAGCATTTTTTCGTCACCAGCATTTTTCGTCATTTTTCGTCACCAGCATTTTTTGTCATTTTTCGTCACCAGCATTTTTTCGTCACCAGCATTTTTTGTCATTTTTCGTCACCAGCATTTTTTCGTCACCAGCATTTTTCGTCATTTTTCGTCACCAGCATTTTTCGTCATTTTTCGTCACCAGCATTTTTTCGTCACCAGCATTTTTCGTCATTTTTCGTCACCAGCATTTTTTCGTCACCAGCATTTTTCGTCATTTTTCGTCACCAGCATTTTTTCGTCACCAGCATTTTTTTGTCATCTTTCGTCACCAGCATTTTTCGTCATTTTTCGTCACCAGCATTTTTTCGTCACCAGCATTTTTCGTCATTTTTCGTCACCAGCATTTTTCGTCATTTTTCGTCACCAGCATTTTTTCGTCACCAGCATTTTTTGTCATTTTTCGTCACCAGCATTTTTCGTCATTTTTCGTCACCAGCATTTTTCGTCACCAGCATTTTTTTCGTCACCAGCATTTTTCGTCACCAGCATTTTTTCGTCACTAGCATTTTTTGTCATTTTTCGTCACCAGCATTTTTTCGTCCCCAGCATTTTTTTCGTCACCAGCATTTTTTGTCATTTTTCGTCACCAGCATTTTTCGTCATTTTTCGTCACCAGCATTTTTCGTCACCAGCATTTTTTTCGTCACCAGCATTTTTCGTCACCAGCATTTTTTCGTCACTAGCATTTTTTGTCATTTTTCGTCACCAGCATTTTTTCGTCACCAGCATTTTCCGTCATTTTTTCGTCACCAGCATTTTTTGTCATTTTTCGTCACCAGCATTTTTTCGTCACCAGCATTTTTCAGCATTTTTCGTCACCAGCATTTTTTGTCATTTTTCGTCACCAGCATTTTTTCGTCACCAGCATTTTTTGTCATTTTTCGTCACCAGCATTTTTTCGTCACCAGCATTTTTTTGTCATCTTTCGTCACCAGCATTTTTTCGTCACCAGCATTTTTCGTCATTTTTCGTCACCAGCATTTTTTGTCATTTTTCGTCACCAGCATTTTTTGTCATTTTTCGTCACCAGCATTTTTTTGTCACCAGCATTTTTCGTCATTTTTCGTCACCAGCATTTTTTCGTCACCAGCATTTTTCGTCATTTTTCGCCACCAGCATTTTTCGTCACCAGCATTTTTTGTCATTTTTCGTCACCAGCATTTTTTCGTCACCAGCATTTTTTCGGCACCAGCATTTTTTCGTCACCAGCATTTTTCGTCATTTTTCGTCACCAGCATTTCTTCGTCACCAGCATTTTTTTGTCATCTTTCGTCACCAGCATTTTTTCGTCACCAGCATTTTTCGTCATTTTTCGTCACCAGCATTTTTTGTCATTTTTCGTCACCAGCATTTTTTCGTCACCAGCATTTTTTGTCATTTTTCGTCACCAGCATTTTTTCGTCACCAGCATTTTTTGTCATTTTTCGTCACCAGCATTTTTCGTCACCAGCATTTTTTAGTCACCAGCATTTTTCGTCATTTTTCGTCACCAGCATTTTTCGTCATTTTTCGTCACCAGCATTTTTTCGTCACCAGCATTTTTCGTCATTTTTCGTCACCAGCATTTTTTCGTCATTTTTCGTCACCAGCATTTCTTCGTCACCAGCATTTTTTGTCATTTTTCGTCACCAGCATTTTTTCGTCACCAGCATTTTTCGTCATTTTTCGTCACCAGCATTTTTTCGTCACCAGCATTTTTCGTCATTTTTCGTCACCAGCATTTTTTCGTCACCAGCATTTTTCGTCATTTTTCGTCACCAGCATTTTTTCGTCACCAGCATTTTTTTGTCATCTTTCGTCACCAGCATTTTTCGTCATTTTTCGTCACCAGCATTTTTTCGTCACCAGCATTTTTCGTCATTTTTCGTCACCAGCATTTTTCGTCATTTTTCGTCACCAGCATTTTTTCGTCACCAGCATTTTTTCGTCACCAGCATTTTTCGTCATTTTTCGTCACCAGCATTTTTTCGTCACCAGCATTTTTTTGTCATCTTTCGTCACCAGCATTTTTTCGTCACCAGCATTTTTCGTCACCAGCATTTTTTCGTCCTTTTTCGTCACCAGCATTTTTTCGTCACCAGCATTTTTTGTCATTTTTCGTCACCAGCATTTTTCGTCATTTTTCGTCACCAGCATTTATTCGTCACCAGCATTTTTTCGTCACCAGCATTTTTTTCGTCACCAGCATTTTTTGTCATTTTTTGTCACCAGCATTTTTTCGTCACCAGCATTTTTTGTCATTTTTCGTCACCAGCATTTTTTCGTCATTTTTCGTCACCAGCATTTTTCGTCATTTTTCGTCACCAGCATTTTTTCGTCACCAGCATTTTTTGTCATTTTTCGTCACCAGCATTTTTTCGTCATTTTTCGTCACCAGCATTTTTTCGTCACCAGCATTTTTTGTCATTTTTCGTCACCAGCATTTTTTCGTCACTAGCATTTTTCAGCATTTTTCGTCACCATCATTTTTCGTCACCAGCATTTTTTGTCATTTTTCGTCACCAGCATTTTTTCGTCACCAGCATTTTTTGTCATTTTTCGTCACCAGCATTTTTCGTCATTTTTCGTCACCAGCATTTTTTTCGTCACCAGCATTTTTCGTCACCAGCATTTTTTCGTCACTAGCATTTTTTGTCATTTTTCGTCACCAGCATTTTTTCGTCACCAGCATTTTCCGTCATTTTTTCGTCACCAGCATTTTTTGTCATTTTTCGTCACCAGCATTTTTTCGTCACCAGCATTTTTCAGCATTTTTCGTCACCAGCATTTTTTGTCATTTTTCGTCACCAGCATTTTTCGTCATTTTTCGTCACCAGCATTTTTTGTCATTTTTCGTCACCAGCATTTTTTCGTCATCAGCATTTTTCGTCACCAGCATTTTTTGTCATTTTTCGTCACCAGCATTTTTTCGTCACCAGCATTTTTCGTCATTTTTCGTCACCAGCATTTTTCGTCATTTTTCGTCACCAGCATTTTTTTGTCACCAGCATTTTTCGTCATTTTTCGTCACCAGCATTTTTTCGTCACCAGCATTTTTCGTCATTTTTCGTCACCAGCATTTTTCGTCACCAGCATTTTTTGTCATTTTTCGTCACCAGCATTTTTCGTCATTTTTCGTCACCAGCATTTTTTCGTCATTTTTCGTCACCAGCATTTTTCGTCATTTTTCGTCACCAGCATTTTTTCGTCACCAGCATTTTTCGTCATTTTTCGTCACCAGCATTATTTGTCATTTTTCGTCACCAGCATTTTTTTCGTCACCAGCATTTTTCGTCATTTTTCGTCACCAGCATTTTTCGTCATTTTTCGTCACCAGCATTTTTTCGTCACCAGCATTTTTCGTCATTTTTCGTCACCAGCATTATTTGTCATTTTTCGTCACGAGCATTTTTTCGTCACCAGCATTTTTTGTCATGTTTCGTCACCAACATTTTTTCGTCAGTTTTTGTCACCAGCATTTTTTCGTCATTTTTCGTCACCAGCATTTTTTTCGTCACCAGCATTTTTCGTCATTTTTCGTCACCAGCATTTTTTCGTCACCAGCATTTTTCGTCATTTTTCATCACCAGCATTTTTTCGTCACCAGCATTTTTCGTCATTTTTCGTCACCAGCATTTTTTCGTCACCAGCATTTTTTGTCATTTTTCGTCACCAGCATTTTTCGTCATTTTTCGTCACCAGCATTTTTTGTCATTTTTCGTCACCAGCATTTTTTCGTCATTTTTCGTCACCAGCATTTTTTCGTCACCAGCATTTTTTGTCATTTTTCGTCACCAGCATTTTTTCGTCACTAGCATTTTTCAGCATTTTTCGTCACCATCATTTTTCGTCACCAGCATTTTTTGTCATTTTTCGTCACCAGCATTTTTTCGTCACCAGCATTTTTTGTCATTTTTCGTCACCAGCATTTTTTCGTCACCAGCATTTTTTGTCATTTTTCGTCACCAGCATTTTTTCGTCACCAGCATTTTTTGTCATTTTTCGTCACCAGCATTTTTCGTCATTTTTCGTCACCAGCATTTTTTCGTCACCAGCATTTTTCGTCATTTTTCGTCACCAGCATTTTTTCGTCACCAGCATTTTTTGTCATTTTTCGTCACCAGCATTTTTCGTCATTTTTCGTCACCAGCATTTTTTGTCATTTTTCGTCATCAGCATTTTTTCGTCATTTTTCGTCACCAGCATTTTTTCGTCACCAGCATTTTTTGTCATTTTTCGTCACCAGCATTTTTTCGTCACTAGCATTTTTCAGCATTTTTCGTCACCATCATTTTTCGTCACCAGCATTTTTTGTCATTTTTCGTCACCAGAATTTTTTCGTCACCAGCATTTTTTGTCATTTTTCGTCACCAGCATTTTTTCGTCACCAGCATTTTTTGTCATTTTTCGTCACCAGCATTTTTTCGTCACCAGCATTTTTTGTCATTTTTCGTCACCAGCATTTTTCGTCATTTTTCGTCACCAGCATTTTTTCGTCACCAGCATTTTTCGTCATTTTTCGTCACCAGCATTTTTCGTCATTTTTCGTCACCAGCATTTTTTCGTCACCAGCATTTTTCGTCTTTTTTCGTCACCAGCATTTTTTGTCATTTTTTGTCACCAGCATTTTTTCGTCACCAGCATTTTTTGTCATTTTTCGTCACCAGCATTTTTTCGTCATTTTTCGTCACCAGCATTTTTCGTCATTTTTCGTCACCAGCATTTTTTCGTCACCAGCATTTTTTGTCATTTTTCGTCACCAGCATTTTTTCGTCACCAGCATTTTTTTCGTCACCAGCATTTTTTGTCATTTTTCGTCACCAGCATTTTTCGTCATTTTTCGTCACCAGCATTTTTCGTCACCAGCATTTTTTTCGTCACCAGCATTTTTCGTCACCAGCATTTTTTCGTCACTAGCATTTTTTGTCATTTTTCGTCACCAGCATTTTTTCGTCACCAGCATTTTCCGTCATTTTTTCGTCACCAGCATTTTTTGTCATTTTTCGTCACCAGCATTTTTTCGTCACCAGCATTTTTCAGCATTTTTCGTCACCAGCATTTTTTGTCATTTTTCGTCACCAGCATTTTTTCGTCACCAGCATTTTTTGTCATTTTTCGTCACCAGCTTTTTTTCGTCACCAGCCTTTTTTTGTCATCTTTCGTCACCAGCATTTTTTCGTCACCAGCATTTTTCGTCATTTTTCGTCACCAGCATTTTTTGTCATTTTTCGTCACCAGCATTTTTTGTCATTTTTCGTCACCAGCATTTTTTTGTCACCAGCATTTTTCGTCATTTTTCGTCACCAGCATTTTTTCGTCAACAGCATTTTTCGTCATTTTTCGCCACCAGCATTTTTCGTCACCAGCATTTTTTGTCATTTTTCGTCACCAGCATTTTTTCGTCACCAGCATTTTTTCGGCACCAGCATTTTTTCGTCACCAGCATTTTTCGTCATTTTTCGTCACCAGCATTTTTCGTCATTTTTCGTCACCAGCATTTTTTCGTCATTTTTCGTCACCAGCATTTCTTCGTCACCAGCATTTTTTGTCATTTTTCGTCACCAGCATTTTTTCGTCACCAGCATTTTTCGTCATTTTTCGTCACCAGCATTTTTTCGTCACCAGCATTTTTCGTCATTTTTCGTCACCAGCATTTTTTCGTCACCAGCATTTTTCGTCATTTTTCGTCACCAGCATTTTTTCGTCACCAGCATTTTTTTGTCATCTTTCGTCACCAGCATTTTTCGTCATTTTTCGTCACCAGCATTTTTTCGTCACCAGCATTTTTTTGTCATCTTTCGTCACCAGCATTTTTTCGTCACCAGCATTTTTCGTCATTTTTCGTCACCAGCATTTTTTGTCATTTTTCGTCACCAGCATTTTTTCGTCACCAGCATTTTTTGTCATTTTTCGTCACCAGCATTTTTTCGTCACCAGCATTTTTTGTCATTTTTCGTCACCAGCATTTTTCGTCATTTTTCGTCACCAGCATTTTTTAGTCACCAGCATTTTTCGTCATTTTTCGTCACCAGCATTTTTCGTCATTTTTCGTCACCAGCATTTTTTCGTCACCAGCATTTTTCGTCATTTTTCGTCACCAGCATTTTTTTCGTCACCAGCATTTTTTTCGTCACCAGCATTTTTCGTCATTTTTCGTCACCAGCATTTTTCGTCATTTTTCGTCACCAGCATTTTTTCGTCACCAGCATTTTTCGTCATTTTTCGTCACCAGCATTTTTTGTCATTTTTCGTCACCAGCATTTTTCGTCATTTTTCGTCACCAGCATTTTTCGTCATTTTTCGTCACCAGCATTTTTTCGTCACCAGCATTTTTTCGTCACCAGCATTTTTTTCGTCACCAGCATTTTTCGTCACCAGCATTTTTTCGTCCTTTTTCGTCACCAGCATTTTTCGTCATTTTTCGTCACCAGCATTTTTTCGTCATTTTTCGTCACCAGCATTTTTTCGTCACCAGCATTTTTTTCGTCACCAGCATTTTTCGTCATTTTTCGTCACCAGCATTTTTTCGTCATTTTTCGTCACCAGCATTTTTTGTCATTTTTCGTCACCAGCATTTTTTCGTCACCAGCATTTTTTGTCATTTTTCGTCACCAGCATTTTTCGTCATTTTTCGTCACCAGCATTTTTTGTCATTTTTCGTCACCAGCATTTTTTCGTCATTTTTCGTCACCAGCATTTTTTCGTCACCAGCATTTTTTTCGTCACCAGCATTTTTTGTCATTTTTCTTCACCAGCATTTTTTCGTCACCAGCATTTTTCGTCATTTTTCGTCACCAGCATTTTTCGTCATTTTTCGTCACCAGCATTTTTTGTCATTTTTCGTCACCAGCATTTTTTCGTCATTTTTCGTCACCAGCATTTTTTCGTCACCAGCATTTTTTTCGTCACCAGCATTTTTCGTCATTTTTCGTCACCAGCATTTTTTCGTCACCATTATTTTTTGTCATTTTTCGTCACCAGCATTTTTTCGTCACCAGCATTTTTCGTCATTTTTCGTCACCAGCATTTTTTCGTCACCAGCATTTTTCGTCATTTTTCGTCACCAGCATTTTTCGTCATTTTTCGTCACCAGCATTTTTTCGTCACCAGCATTTTTCGTCATTTTTCGTCACCAGCATTTTTCGTCACCAGCATTTTTTGTCATTTTTCGTCACCAGCATTTTTTCGTCACCAGCATTTTTCGTCATTTTTCGTCAACAGCATTTTTTCGTCACCAGCATTTTTTGTCATTTTTCGTCACCAGCATTTTTTCGTCACCAGCATTTTTTGTCATTTTTCGTCACCAGCATTTTTTCGTCACCAGCATTTTTCGTCATTTTTCGTCACCAGCATTTTTTCGTCACCAGCATTTTTTGTCATTTTTCGTCACCAGCATTTTTTCGTCACCAGCATTTTTTGTCATTTTTCGTCATTTTTCGTCACCAGCATTTTTTCGTCACCAGCATTTTTCGTCATTTTTCGTCACCAGCATTTTTCGTCATTTTTTGTCACCAGCATTATTCCGTCACCAGCATTTTTCGTCATTTTTCGTCACCAGCATTTTTTCGTCACCAGCATTTTTTTCGTCACCAGCATTTTTCGTCATTTTTCGTCACCAGCATTTTTCGTCATTTTTCGTCACCAGCATTTTTTCGTCACCAGCATTTTTCGTCATTTTTCGTCACCAGCATTTTTTTGTCACCAGCATTTTTCGTCATTTTTCGTCACCAGCATTTTTTCGTCACCAGCATTTTTCGTCATTTTTCGTCACCAGCATTTTTCGTCACCAGCATTTTTTGTCATTTTTCGTCACCAGCATTTTTCGTCATTTTTCGTCACCAGCATTTTTTGTCATTTTTCGTCACCAGCATTTTTCGTCATTTTTCGTCACCAGCATTTTTTCGTCACCAGCATTTTTCAGCATTTTTCGTCACCAGCATTTTTTGTCATTTTTCGTCACCAGCATTTTTTCGTCACCAGCATTTTTCGTCATTTTTCGTCACCAGCATTTTTTGTCATTTTTCGTCACCAGCATTTTTTCGTCATCAGCATTTTTCAGCATTTTTCGTCACCAGCATTTTTTGTCATTTTTCGTCACCAGCATTTTTTCGTCACCAGCATTTTTCGTCATTTTTCGTCACCAGCATTTTTCGTCATTTTTCGTCACCAGCATTTTTTTGTCACCAGCATTTTTCGTCATTTTTCGTCACCAGCATTTTTTCGTCACCAGCATTTTTCGTCATTTTTCGTCACCAGCATTTTTCGTCACCAGCATTTTTTGTCATTTTTCGTCACCAGCATTTTTCGTCATTTTTCGTCACCAGCATTTTTTGTCATTTTTCGTCACCAGCATTTTTTCGTCACCAGCATTTTTCAGCATTTTTCGTCACCAGCATTTTTTCGTCACCAGCATTTTTTTGTCATCTTTCGTCACCAGCATTTTTCGTCATTTTTCGTCACCAGCATTTTTTCGTCACCAGCATTTTTTTGTCATCTTTCGTCACCAGCATTTTTTCGTCACCAGCATTTTTCGTCATTTTTCGTCACCAGCATTTTTTGTCATTTTTCGTCACCAGCATTTTTTCGTCACCAGCATTTTTTGTCATTTTTCGTCACCAGCATTTTTTCGTCACCAGCATTTTTTGTCATTTTTCGTCACCAGCATTTTTCGTCATTTTTCGTCACCAGCATTTTTTAGTCACCAGCATTTTTCGTCATTTTTCGTCACCAGCATTTTTCGTCATTTTTCGTCACCAGCATTTTTTCGTCACCAGCATTTTTCGTCATTTTTCGTCACCAGCATTTTTTTCGTCACCAGCATTTTTTTCGTCACCAGCATTTTTCGTCATTTTTCGTCACCAGCATTTTTCGTCATTTTTCGTCACCAGCATTTTTTCGTCACCAGCATTTTTCGTCATTTTTCGTCACCAGCATTTTTTGTCATTTTTCGTCACCAGCATTTTTCGTCATTTTTCGTCACCAGCATTTTTCGTCATTTTTCGTCACCAGCATTTTTTCGTCACCAGCATTTTTTCGTCACCAGCATTTTTTTCGTCACCAGCATTTTTCGTCACCAGCATTTTTTCGTCCTTTTTCGTCACCAGCATTTTTCGTCATTTTTCGTCACCAGCATTTTTGCGTCATTTTTCGTCACCAGCATTTTTTCGTCACCAGCATTTTTTTCGTCACCAGCATTTTTCGTCATTTTTCGTCACCAGCATTTTTTCGTCATTTTTCGTCACCAGCATTTTTTGTCATTTTTCGTCACCAGCATTTTTTCGTCACCAGCATTTTTTGTCATTTTTCGTCACCAGCATTTTTCGTCATTTTTCGTCACCAGCATTTTTTGTCATTTTTCGTCACCAGCATTTTTTCGTCATTTTTCGTCACCAGCATTTTTTCGTCACCAGCATTTTTTTCGTCACCAGCATTTTTTGTCATTTTTCGTCACCAGCATTTTTTCGTCACCAGCATTTTTCGTCATTTTTCGTCACCAGCATTTTTCGTCATTTTTCGTCACCAGCATTTTTTCGTCATTTTTCGTCACCAGCATTTTTTCGTCACCAGCATTTTTTTCGTCACCAGCATTTTTCGTCATTTTTCGTCACCAGCATTTTTTCGTCACCATTATTTTTTGTCATTTTTCGTCACCAGCATTTTTTCGTCACCAGCATTTTTCGTCATTTTTCGTCACCAGCATTTTTTCGTCACCAGCATTTTTCGTCATTTTTCGTCACCAGCATTTTTCGTCATTTTTCGTCACCAGCATTTTTTCGTCACCAGCATTTTTCGTCATTTTTCGTCACCAGCATTTTTCGTCACCAGCATTTTTTGTCATTTTTCGTCACCAGCATTTTTTCGTCACCAGCATTTTTCGTCATTTTTCGTCAACAGCATTTTTTCGTCACCAGCATTTTTTGTCATTTTTCGTCACCAGCATTTTTCGTCATTTTTCGTCACCAGCATTTTTTGTCATTTTTCGTCACCAGCATTTTTTCGTCATTTTTCGTCACCAGCATTTTTTCGTCACCAGCATTTTTTTCGTCACCAGCATTTTTTGTCATTTTTCGTCACCAGCATTTTTCGTCATTTTTCGTCACCAGCATTTTTTCGTCACCAGCATTTTTTGTCATTTTTCGTCACCAGCATTTTTCGTCATTTTTCGTCACCAGCATTTTTTTCGTCACCAGCATTTTTCGTCACCAGCATTTTTTCGTCACTAGCATTTTTTGTCATTTTTCGTCACCAGCATTTTTTCGTCACCAGCATTTTCCGTCATTTTTTCGTCACCAGCATTTTTTGTCATTTTTCGTCACCAGCATTTTTTCGTCACCAGCATTTTTCAGCATTTTTCGTCACCAGCATTTTTTGTCATTTTTCGTCACCAGCATTTTTTCGTCACCAGCATTTTTCGTCATTTTTCGTCACCAGCATTTTTTGTCATTTTTCGTCACCAGCATTTTTTGGTCATCAGCATTTTTCAGCATTTTTCGTCACCAGCATTTTTCGTCATTTTTCGTCACCAGCATTTTTCGTCATTTTTCGTCACCAGCATTTTTTTGTCACCAGCATTTTTCGTCATTTTTCGTCACCAGCATTTTTTCGTCACCAGCATTTTTCGTCATTTTTCGTCACCAGCATTTTTCGTCACCAGCATTTTTTGTCATTTTTCGTCACCAGCATTTTTCGTCATTTTTCGTCACCAGCATTTTTTGTCATTTTTCGTCACCAGCATTTTTTCGTCACCAGCATTTTTCAGCATTTTTCGTCACCAGCATTTTTTCGTCACCAGCATTTTTTTGTCATCTTTCGTCACCAGCATTTTTCGTCATTTTTCGTCACCAGCATTTTTTCGTCACCAGCATTTTTTTGTCATCTTTCGTCACCAGCATTTTTTCGTCACCAGCATTTTTCGTCATTTTTCGTCACCAGCATTTTTTGTCATTTTTCGTCACCAGCATTTTTTCGTCACCAGCATTTTTTGTCATTTTTCGTCACCAGCATTTTTTCGTCACCAGCATTTTTTGTCATTTTTCGTCACCAGCATTTTTCGTCATTTTTCGTCACCAGCATTTTTTAGTCACCAGCATTTTTCGTCATTTTTCGTCACCAGCATTTTTCGTCATTTTTCGTCACCAGCATTTTTTCGTCACCAGCATTTTTCGTCATTTTTCGTCACCAGCATTTTTTGTCATTTTTCGTCACCAGCATTTTTTCGTCATCAGCATTTTTCAGCATTTTTCGTCACCAGCATTTTTCGTCATTTTTCGTCACCAGCATTTTTTCGTCACCAGCATTTTTCGTCATTTTTCGTCACCAGCATTTTTTTCGTCACCAGCATTTTTCGTCATTTTTCGTCACCAGCATTTTTCGTCATTTTTCGTCACCAGCATTTTTTCGTCACCAGCATTTTTTTCGTCACCAGCATTTTTCGTCGTTTTTCGTCACCAGCATTTTTCGTCATTTTTCGTCACCAGCATTTTTTCGTCACCAGCATTTTTTTGTCATCTTTCGTCACCAGCATTTTTTCGTCACCAGCATTTTTCGTCATTTTTCGTCACCAGCATTTTTTGTCATTTTTCGTCACCAGCATTTTTTCGTCACCAGCATTTTTTGTCATTTTTCGTCACCAGCATTTTTTCGTCACCAGCATTTTTCGTCATTTTTCGTCACCAGCATTTTTCGTCATTTTTCGTCACCAGCATTTTTTCGTCACCAGCATTTTTCGTCATTTTTCGTCACCAGCATTTTTCGTCATTTTTCGTCACCAGCATTTTTTCGTCATTTTTCGTCACCAGCATTTTTTGTCACCAGCATTTTTTGTCATTTTTCGTCACCAGCATTTTTTCGTCACCAGCATTTTTTGTCATTTTTCGTCACCAGCATTTTTTCGTCACCAGCATTTTTCGTCATTTTTCGTCACCAGCATTTTTTCGTCACCAGCATTTTTTGTCATTTTTCGTCACCAGCATTTTTTCGTCACCAGCATTTTTTGTCATTTTTCGTCACCAGCATTTTTCGTCATTTTTCGTCACCAGCATTTTTTTCGTCACCAGCATTTTTCGTCACCAGCATTTTTTCGTCACTAGCATTTTTTGTCATTTTTCGTCACCAGCATTTTTTCGTCACCAGCATTTTCCGTCATTTTTTCGTCACCAGCATTTTTTGTCATTTTTCGTCACCAGCATTTTTTCGTCACCAGCATTTTTCAGCATTTTTCGTCACCAGCATTTTTTGTCATTTTTCGTCACCAGCATTTTTTCGTCACCAGCATTTTTCGTCATTTTTCGTCACCAGCATTTTTTGTCATTTTTCGTCACCAGCATTTTTTCGTCATCAGCATTTTTCAGCATTTTTCGTCACCAGCATTTTTTGTCATTTTTCGTCACCAGCATTTTTTCGTCACCAGCATTTTTCGTCATTTTTCGTCACCAGCATTTTTCGTCATTTTTCGTCACCAGCATTTTTTTGTCACCAGCATTTTTCGTCATTTTTCGTCACCAGCATTTTTTCGTCACCAGCATTTTTCGTCATTTTTCGTCACCAGCATTTTTCGTCACCAGCATTTTTTGTCATTTTTCGTCACCAGCATTTTTCGTCATTTTTCGTCACCAGCATTTTTTGTCATTTTTCGTCACCAGCATTTTTCGTCATTTTTCGTCACCAGCATTTTTTCGTCACCAGCATTTTTCAGCATTTTTCGTCACCAGCATTTTTTGTCATTTTTCGTCACCAGCATTTTTTCGTCACCAGCATTTTTCGTCATTTTTCGTCACCAGCATTTTTTGTCATTTTTCGTCACCAGCATTTTTTTGTCATTTTTCGTCACCAGCATTTTTTCGTCATCAGCATTTTTCAGCATTTTTCGTCACCAGCATTTTTTGTCATTTTTCGTCACCAGCATTTTTTCGTCACCAGCATTTTTCGTCATTTTTCGTCACCAGCATTTTTCGTCATTTTTCGTCACCAGCATTTTTTTGTCACCAGCATTTTTCGTCATTTTTCGTCACCAGCATTTTTTCGTCACCAGCATTTTTCGTCATTTTTCGTCACCAGCATTTTTCGTCACCAGCATTTTTTGTCATTTTTCGTCACCAGCATTTTTCGTCATTTTTCGTCACCAGCATTTTTTGTCATTTTTCGTCACCAGCATTTTTTCGTCACCAGCATTTTTCAGCATTTTTCGTCACCAGCATTTTTTCGTCACCAGCATTTTTTTGTCATCTTTCGTCACCAGCATTTTTCGTCATTTTTCGTCACCAGCATTTTTTCGTCACCAGCATTTTTTTGTCATCTTTCGTCACCAGCATTTTTTCGTCACCAGCATTTTTCGTCATTTTTCGTCACCAGCATTTTTTGTCATTTTTCGTCACCAGCATTTTTTCGTCACCAGCATTTTTTGTCATTTTTCGTCACCAGCATTTTTTCGTCACCAGCATTTTTTGTCATTTTTCGTCACCAGCATTTTTCGTCATTTTTCGTCACCAGCATTTTTTAGTCACCAGCATTTTTCGTCATTTTTCGTCACCAGCATTTTTAGTCATTTTTCGTCACCAGCATTTTTTCGTCACCAGCATTTTTCGTCATTTTTCGTCACCAGCATTTTTTTCGTCACCAGCATTTTTTTCGTCACCAGCATTTTTCGTCATTTTTCGTCACCAGCATTTTTCGTCATTTTTCGTCACCAGCATTTTTTCGTCACCAGCATTTTTCGTCATTTTTCGTCACCAGCATTTTTTGTCATTTTTCGTCACCAGCATTTTTCGTCATTTTTCGTCACCAGCATTTTTCGTCATTTTTCGTCACCAGCATTTTTTCGTCACCAGCATTTTTTCGTCACCAGCATTTTTTTCGTCACCAGCATTTTTCGTCACCAGCATTTTTTCGTCCTTTTTCGTCACCAGCATTTTTCGTCATTTTTCGTCACCAGCATTTTTGCGTCATTTTTCGTCACCAGCATTTTTTCGTCACCAGCATTTTTTTCGTCACCAGCATTTTTCGTCATTTTTCGTCACCAGCATTTTTTCGTCATTTTTCGTCACCAGCATTTTTTGTCATTTTTCGTCACCAGCATTTTTTCGTCACCAGCATTTTTTGTCATTTTTCGTCACCAGCATTTTTCGTCATTTTTCGTCACCAGCATTTTTTGTCATTTTTCGTCACCAGCATTTTTTCGTCATTTTTCGTCACCAGCATTTTTTCGTCACCAGCATTTTTTTCGTCACCAGCATTTTTTGTCATTTTTCGTCACCAGCATTTTTTCGTCACCAGCATTTTTCGTCATTTTTCGTCACCAGCATTTTTCGTCATTTTTCGTCACCAGCATTTTTTCGTCATTTTTCGTCACCAGCATTTTTTCGTCACCAGCATTTTTTTCGTCACCAGCATTTTTCGTCATTTTTCGTCACCAGCATTTTTTCGTCACCATTATTTTTTGTCATTTTTCGTCACCAGCATTTTTTCGTCACCAGCATTTTTCGTCATTTTTCGTCACCAGCATTTTTTCGTCACCAGCATTTTTCGTCATTTTTCGTCACCAGCATTTTTCGTCATTTTTCGTCACCAGCATTTTTTCGTCACCAGCATTTTTCGTCATTTTTCGTCACCAGCATTTTTCGTCACCAGCATTTTTTGTCATTTTTCGTCACCAGCATTTTTTCGTCACCAGCATTTTTCGTCATTTTTCGTCAACAGCATTTTTTCGTCACCAGCATTTTTTGTCATTTTTCGTCACCAGCATTTTTCGTCATTTTTCGTCACCAGCATTTTTTGTCATTTTTCGTCACCAGCATTTTTTCGTCATTTTTCGTCACCAGCATTTTTTCGTCACCAGCATTTTTTTCGTCACCAGCATTTTTTGTCATTTTTCGTCACCAGCATTTTTCGTCATTTTTCGTCACCAGCATTTTTTCGTCACCAGCATTTTTTGTCATTTTTCGTCACCAGCATTTTTCGTCATTTTTCGTCACCAGCATTTTTTTCGTCACCAGCATTTTTCGTCACCAGCATTTTTTCGTCACTAGCATTTTTTGTCATTTTTCGTCACCAGCATTTTTTCGTCACCAGCATTTTCCGTCATTTTTTCGTCACCAGCATTTTTTGTCATTTTTCGTCACCAGCATTTTTTCGTCACCAGCATTTTTCAGCATTTTTCGTCACCAGCATTTTTTGTCATTTTTCGTCACCAGCATTTTTTCGTCACCAGCATTTTTCGTCATTTTTCGTCACCAGCATTTTTTGTCATTTTTCGTCACCAGCATTTTTTGGTCATCAGCATTTTTCAGCATTTTTCGTCACCAGCATTTTTCGTCATTTTTCGTCACCAGCATTTTTCGTCATTTTTCGTCACCAGCATTTTTTTGTCACCAGCATTTTTCGTCATTTTTCGTCACCAGAATTTTTTCGTCACCAGCATTTTTTGTCATTTTTCGTCACCAGCATTTTTTCGTCACCAGCATTTTTTGTCATTTTTCGTCACCAGCATTTTTTCGTCACCAGCATTTTTTGTCATTTTTCGTCACCAGCATTTTTCGTCATTTTTCGTCACCAGCATTTTTTCGTCACCAGCATTTTTCGTCATTTTTCGTCACCAGCATTTTTCGTCATTTTTCGTCACCAGCATTTTTTCGTCACCAGCATTTTTCGTCTTTTTTCGTCACCAGCATTTTTTGTCATTTTTTGTCACCAGCATTTTTTCGTCACCAGCATTTTTTGTCATTTTTCGTCACCAGCATTTTTTCGTCATTTTTCGTCACCAGCATTTTTCGTCATTTTTCGTCACCAGCATTTTTTCGTCACCAGCATTTTTTGTCATTTTTCGTCACCAGCATTTTTTCGTCACCAGCATTTTTTTCGTCACCAGCATTTTTTGTCATTTTTCGTCACCAGCATTTTTCGTCATTTTTCGTCACCAGCATTTTTCGTCACCAGCATTTTTTTCGTCACCAGCATTTTTCGTCACCAGCATTTTTTCGTCACTAGCATTTTTTGTCATTTTTCGTCACCAGCATTTTTTCGTCACCAGCATTTTCCGTCATTTTTTCGTCACCAGCATTTTTTGTCATTTTTCGTCACCAGCATTTTTTCGTCACCAGCATTTTTCAGCATTTTTCGTCACCAGCATTTTTTGTCATTTTTCGTCACCAGCATTTTTTCGTCACCAGCATTTTTTGTCATTTTTCGTCACCAGCTTTTTTTCGTCACCAGCCTTTTTTTGTCATCTTTCGTCACCAGCATTTTTTCGTCACCAGCATTTTTCGTCATTTTTCGTCACCAGCATTTTTTGTCATTTTTCGTCACCAGCATTTTTTGTCATTTTTCGTCACCAGCATTTTTTTGTCACCAGCATTTTTCGTCATTTTTCGTCACCAGCATTTTTTCGTCAACAGCATTTTTCGTCATTTTTCGCCACCAGCATTTTTCGTCACCAGCATTTTTTGTCATTTTTCGTCACCAGCATTTTTTCGTCACCAGCATTTTTTCGGCACCAGCATTTTTTCGTCACCAGCATTTTTCGTCATTTTTCGTCACCAGCATTTTTCGTCATTTTTCGTCACCAGCATTTTTTCGTCATTTTTCGTCACCAGCATTTCTTCGTCACCAGCATTTTTTGTCATTTTTCGTCACCAGCATTTTTTCGTCACCAGCATTTTTCGTCATTTTTCGTCACCAGCATTTTTTCGTCACCAGCATTTTTCGTCATTTTTCGTCACCAGCATTTTTTCGTCACCAGCATTTTTCGTCATTTTTCGTCACCAGCATTTTTTCGTCACCAGCATTTTTTTGTCATCTTTCGTCACCAGCATTTTTCGTCATTTTTCGTCACCAGCATTTTTTCGTCACCAGCATTTTTTTGTCATCTTTCGTCACCAGCATTTTTTCGTCACCAGCATTTTTCGTCATTTTTCGTCACCAGCATTTTTTGTCATTTTTCGTCACCAGCATTTTTTCGTCACCAGCATTTTTTGTCATTTTTCGTCACCAGCATTTTTTCGTCACCAGCATTTTTTGTCATTTTTCGTCACCAGCATTTTTCGTCATTTTTCGTCACCAGCATTTTTTAGTCACCAGCATTTTTCGTCATTTTTCGTCACCAGCATTTTTCGTCATTTTTCGTCACCAGCATTTTTTCGTCACCAGCATTTTTCGTCATTTTTCGTCACCAGCATTTTTTTCGTCACCAGCATTTTTTTCGTCACCAGCATTTTTCGTCATTTTTCGTCACCAGCATTTTTCGTCATTTTTCGTCACCAGCATTTTTTCGTCACCAGCATTTTTCGTCATTTTTCGTCACCAGCATTTTTTGTCATTTTTCGTCACCAGCATTTTTCGTCATTTTTCGTCACCAGCATTTTTCGTCATTTTTCGTCACCAGCATTTTTTCGTCACCAGCATTTTTTCGTCACCAGCATTTTTTTCGTCACCAGCATTTTTCGTCACCAGCATTTTTTCGTCCTTTTTCGTCACCAGCATTTTTCGTCATTTTTCGTCACCAGCATTTTTTCGTCATTTTTCGTCACCAGCATTTTTTCGTCACCAGCATTTTTTTCGTCACCAGCATTTTTCGTCATTTTTCGTCACCAGCATTTTTTCGTCATTTTTCGTCACCAGCATTTTTTGTCATTTTTCGTCACCAGCATTTTTTCGTCACCAGCATTTTTTGTCATTTTTCGTCACCAGCATTTTTCGTCATTTTTCGTCACCAGCATTTTTTGTCATTTTTCGTCACCAGCATTTTTTCGTCATTTTTCGTCACCAGCATTTTTTCGTCACCAGCATTTTTTTCGTCACCAGCATTTTTTGTCATTTTTCTTCACCAGCATTTTTTCGTCACCAGCATTTTTCGTCATTTTTCGTCACCAGCATTTTTCGTCATTTTTCGTCACCAGCATTTTTTGTCATTTTTCGTCACCAGCATTTTTTCGTCATTTTTCGTCACCAGCATTTTTTCGTCACCAGCATTTTTTTCGTCACCAGCATTTTTCGTCATTTTTCGTCACCAGCATTTTTTCGTCACCATTATTTTTTGTCATTTTTCGTCACCAGCATTTTTTCGTCACCAGCATTTTTCGTCATTTTTCGTCACCAGCATTTTTTCGTCACCAGCATTTTTCGTCATTTTTCGTCACCAGCATTTTTCGTCATTTTTCGTCACCAGCATTTTTTCGTCACCAGCATTTTTCGTCATTTTTCGTCACCAGCATTTTTCGTCACCAGCATTTTTTGTCATTTTTCGTCACCAGCATTTTTTCGTCACCAGCATTTTTCGTCATTTTTCGTCAACAGCATTTTTTCGTCACCAGCATTTTTTGTCATTTTTCGTCACCAGCATTTTTTCGTCACCAGCATTTTTTGTCATTTTTCGTCACCAGCATTTTTTCGTCACCAGCATTTTTCGTCATTTTTCGTCACCAGCATTTTTTCGTCACCAGCATTTTTTGTCATTTTTCGTCACCAGCATTTTTTCGTCACCAGCATTTTTTGTCATTTTTCGTCATTTTTCGTCACCAGCATTTTTTCGTCACCAGCATTTTTCGTCATTTTTCGTCACCAGCATTTTTCGTCATTTTTTGTCACCAGCATTATTCCGTCACCAGCATTTTTCGTCATTTTTCGTCACCAGCATTTTTTCGTCACCAGCATTTTTTTCGTCACCAGCATTTTTCGTCATTTTTCGTCACCAGCATTTTTCGTCATTTTTCGTCACCAGCATTTTTTCGTCACCAGCATTTTTCGTCATTTTTCGTCACCAGCATTTTTTTGTCACCAGCATTTTTCGTCATTTTTCGTCACCAGCATTTTTTCGTCACCAGCATTTTTCGTCATTTTTCGTCACCAGCATTTTTCGTCACCAGCATTTTTTGTCATTTTTCGTCACCAGCATTTTTCGTCATTTTTCGTCACCAGCATTTTTTGTCATTTTTCGTCACCAGCATTTTTCGTCATTTTTCGTCACCAGCATTTTTTCGTCACCAGCATTTTTCAGCATTTTTCGTCACCAGCATTTTTTGTCATTTTTCGTCACCAGCATTTTTTCGTCACCAGCATTTTTCGTCATTTTTCGTCACCAGCATTTTTTGTCATTTTTCGTCACCAGCATTTTTTCGTCATCAGCATTTTTCAGCATTTTTCGTCACCAGCATTTTTTGTCATTTTTCGTCACCAGCATTTTTTCGTCACCAGCATTTTTCGTCATTTTTCGTCACCAGCATTTTTCGTCATTTTTCGTCACCAGCATTTTTTTGTCACCAGCATTTTTCGTCATTTTTCGTCACCAGCATTTTTTCGTCACCAGCATTTTTCGTCATTTTTCGTCACCAGCATTTTTCGTCACCAGCATTTTTTGTCATTTTTCGTCACCAGCATTTTTCGTCATTTTTCGTCACCAGCATTTTTTGTCATTTTTCGTCACCAGCATTTTTTCGTCACCAGCATTTTTCAGCATTTTTCGTCACCAGCATTTTTTCGTCACCAGCATTTTTTTGTCATCTTTCGTCACCAGCATTTTTCGTCATTTTTCGTCACCAGCATTTTTTCGTCACCAGCATTTTTTTGTCATCTTTCGTCACCAGCATTTTTTCGTCACCAGCATTTTTCGTCATTTTTCGTCACCAGCATTTTTTGTCATTTTTCGTCACCAGCATTTTTTCGTCACCAGCATTTTTTGTCATTTTTCGTCACCAGCATTTTTTCGTCACCAGCATTTTTTGTCATTTTTCGTCACCAGCATTTTTCGTCATTTTTCGTCACCAGCATTTTTTAGTCACCAGCATTTTTCGTCATTTTTCGTCACCAGCATTTTTCGTCATTTTTCGTCACCAGCATTTTTTCGTCACCAGCATTTTTCGTCATTTTTCGTCACCAGCATTTTTTTCGTCACCAGCATTTTTTTCGTCACCAGCATTTTTCGTCATTTTTCGTCACCAGCATTTTTCGTCATTTTTCGTCACCAGCATTTTTTCGTCACCAGCATTTTTCGTCATTTTTCGTCACCAGCATTTTTTGTCATTTTTCGTCACCAGCATTTTTCGTCATTTTTCGTCACCAGCATTTTTCGTCATTTTTCGTCACCAGCATTTTTTCGTCACCAGCATTTTTTCGTCACCAGCATTTTTTTCGTCACCAGCATTTTTCGTCACCAGCATTTTTTCGTCCTTTTTCGTCACCAGCATTTTTCGTCATTTTTCGTCACCAGCATTTTTGCGTCATTTTTCGTCACCAGCATTTTTTCGTCACCAGCATTTTTTTCGTCACCAGCATTTTTCGTCATTTTTCGTCACCAGCATTTTTTCGTCATTTTTCGTCACCAGCATTTTTTGTCATTTTTCGTCACCAGCATTTTTTCGTCACCAGCATTTTTTGTCATTTTTCGTCACCAGCATTTTTCGTCATTTTTCGTCACCAGCATTTTTTGTCATTTTTCGTCACCAGCATTTTTTCGTCATTTTTCGTCACCAGCATTTTTTCGTCACCAGCATTTTTTTCGTCACCAGCATTTTTTGTCATTTTTCGTCACCAGCATTTTTTCGTCACCAGCATTTTTCGTCATTTTTCGTCACCAGCATTTTTCGTCATTTTTCGTCACCAGCATTTTTTCGTCATTTTTCGTCACCAGCATTTTTTCGTCACCAGCATTTTTTTCGTCACCAGCATTTTTCGTCATTTTTCGTCACCAGCATTTTTTCGTCACCATTATTTTTTGTCATTTTTCGTCACCAGCATTTTTTCGTCACCAGCATTTTTCGTCATTTTTCGTCACCAGCATTTTTTCGTCACCAGCATTTTTCGTCATTTTTCGTCACCAGCATTTTTCGTCATTTTTCGTCACCAGCATTTTTTCGTCACCAGCATTTTTCGTCATTTTTCGTCACCAGCATTTTTCGTCACCAGCATTTTTTGTCATTTTTCGTCACCAGCATTTTTTCGTCACCAGCATTTTTCGTCATTTTTCGTCAACAGCATTTTTTCGTCACCAGCATTTTTTGTCATTTTTCGTCACCAGCATTTTTCGTCATTTTTCGTCACCAGCATTTTTTGTCATTTTTCGTCACCAGCATTTTTTCGTCATTTTTCGTCACCAGCATTTTTTCGTCACCAGCATTTTTTTCGTCACCAGCATTTTTTGTCATTTTTCGTCACCAGCATTTTTCGTCATTTTTCGTCACCAGCATTTTTTCGTCACCAGCATTTTTTGTCATTTTTCGTCACCAGCATTTTTCGTCATTTTTCGTCACCAGCATTTTTTTCGTCACCAGCATTTTTCGTCACCAGCATTTTTTCGTCACTAGCATTTTTTGTCATTTTTCGTCACCAGCATTTTTTCGTCACCAGCATTTTCCGTCATTTTTTCGTCACCAGCATTTTTTGTCATTTTTTGTCACCAGCATTTTTTCGTCACCAGCATTTTTCAGCATTTTTCGTCACCAGCATTTTTTGTCATTTTTCGTCACCAGCATTTTTTCGTCACCAGCATTTTTCGTCATTTTTCGTCACCAGCATTTTTTGTCATTTTTCGTCACCAGCATTTTTTGGTCATCAGCATTTTTCAGCATTTTTCGTCACCAGCATTTTTCGTCATTTTTCGTCACCAGCATTTTTCGTCATTTTTCGTCACCAGCATTTTTTTGTCACCAGCATTTTTCGTCATTTTTCGTCACCAGCATTTTTTCGTCACCAGCATTTTTCGTCATTTTTCGTCACCAGCATTTTTCGTCACCAGCATTTTTTGTCATTTTTCGTCACCAGCATTTTTCGTCATTTTTCGTCACCAGCATTTTTTGTCATTTTTCGTCACCAGCATTTTTTCGTCACCAGCATTTTTCAGCATTTTTCGTCACCAGCATTTTTTCGTCACCAGCATTTTTTTGTCATCTTTCGTCACCAGCATTTTTCGTCATTTTTCGTCACCAGCATTTTTTCGTCACCAGCATTTTTTTGTCATCTTTCGTCACCAGCATTTTTTCGTCACCAGCATTTTTCGTCATTTTTCGTCACCAGCATTTTTTGTCATTTTTCGTCACCAGCATTTTTTCGTCACCAGCATTTTTTGTCATTTTTCGTCACCAGCATTTTTTCGTCACCAGCATTTTTTGTCATTTTTCGTCACCAGCATTTTTCGTCATTTTTCGTCACCAGCATTTTTTAGTCACCAGCATTTTTCGTCATTTTTCGTCACCAGCATTTTTCGTCATTTTTCGTCACCAGCATTTTTTCGTCACCAGCATTTTTCGTCATTTTTCGTCACCAGCATTTTTTGTCATTTTTCGTCACCAGCATTTTTTCGTCATCAGCATTTTTCAGCATTTTTCGTCACCAGCATTTTTCGTCATTTTTCGTCACCAGCATTTTTTCGTCACCAGCATTTTTCGTCATTTTTCGTCACCAGCATTTTTTTCGTCACCAGCATTTTTCGTCATTTTTCGTCACCAGCATTTTTCGTCATTTTTCGTCACCAGCATTTTTTCGTCACCAGCATTTTTTTCGTCACCAGCATTTTTCGTCGTTTTTCGTCACCAGCATTTTTCGTCATTTTTCGTCACCAGCATTTTTTCGTCACCAGCATTTTTTTGTCATCTTTCGTCACCAGCATTTTTTCGTCACCAGCATTTTTCGTCATTTTTCGTCACCAGCATTTTTTGTCATTTTTCGTCACCAGCATTTTTTCGTCACCAGCATTTTTTGTCATTTTTCGTCACCAGCATTTTTTCGTCACCAGCATTTTTCGTCATTTTTCGTCACCAGCATTTTTCGTCATTTTTCGTCACCAGCATTTTTTCGTCACCAGCATTTTTCGTCATTTTTCGTCACCAGCATTTTTCGTCATTTTTCGTCACCAGCATTTTTTCGTCATTTTTCGTCACCAGCATTTTTTGTCACCAGCATTTTTTGTCATTTTTCGTCACCAGCATTTTTTCGTCACCAGCATTTTTTGTCATTTTTCGTCACCAGCATTTTTTCGTCACCAGCATTTTTCGTCATTTTTCGTCACCAGCATTTTTTCGTCACCAGCATTTTTTGTCATTTTTCGTCACCAGCATTTTTTCGTCACCAGCATTTTTTGTCATTTTTCGTCACCAGCATTTTTCGTCATTTTTCGTCACCAGCATTTTTTTCGTCACCAGCATTTTTCGTCACCAGCATTTTTTCGTCACTAGCATTTTTTGTCATTTTTCGTCACCAGCATTTTTTCGTCACCAGCATTTTCCGTCATTTTTTCGTCACCAGCATTTTTTGTCATTTTTCGTCACCAGCATTTTTTCGTCACCAGCATTTTTCAGCATTTTTCGTCACCAGCATTTTTTGTCATTTTTCGTCACCAGCATTTTTTCGTCACCAGCATTTTTCGTCATTTTTCGTCACCAGCATTTTTTGTCATTTTTCGTCACCAGCATTTTTTCGTCATCAGCATTTTTCAGCATTTTTCGTCACCAGCATTTTTTGTCATTTTTCGTCACCAGCATTTTTTCGTCACCAGCATTTTTCGTCATTTTTCGTCACCAGCATTTTTCGTCATTTTTCGTCACCAGCATTTTTTTGTCACCAGCATTTTTCGTCATTTTTCGTCACCAGCATTTTTTCGTCACCAGCATTTTTCGTCATTTTTCGTCACCAGCATTTTTCGTCACCAGCATTTTTTGTCATTTTTCGTCACCAGCATTTTTCGTCATTTTTCGTCACCAGCATTTTTTGTCATTTTTCGTCACCAGCATTTTTCGTCATTTTTCGTCACCAGCATTTTTTCGTCACCAGCATTTTTCAGCATTTTTCGTCACCAGCATTTTTTGTCATTTTTCGTCACCAGCATTTTTTCGTCACCAGCATTTTTCGTCATTTTTCGTCACCAGCATTTTTTGTCATTTTTCGTCACCAGCATTTTTTCGTCATCAGCATTTTTCAGCATTTTTCGTCACCAGCATTTTTTGTCATTTTTCGTCACCAGCATTTTTTCGTCACCAGCATTTTTCGTCATTTTTCGTCACCAGCATTTTTCGTCATTTTTCGTCACCAGCATTTTTTTGTCACCAGCATTTTTCGTCATTTTTCGTCACCAGCATTTTTTCGTCACCAGCATTTTTCGTCATTTTTCGTCACCAGCATTTTTCGTCACCAGCATTTTTTGTCATTTTTCGTCACCAGCATTTTTCGTCATTTTTCGTCACCAGCATTTTTTGTCATTTTTCGTCACCAGCATTTTTTCGTCACCAGCATTTTTCAGCATTTTTCGTCACCAGCATTTTTTCGTCACCAGCATTTTTTTGTCATCTTTCGTCACCAGCATTTTTCGTCATTTTTCGTCACCAGCATTTTTTCGTCACCAGCATTTTTTTGTCATCTTTCGTCACCAGCATTTTTTCGTCACCAGCATTTTTCGTCATTTTTCGTCACCAGCATTTTTTGTCATTTTTCGTCACCAGCATTTTTTCGTCACCAGCATTTTTTGTCATTTTTCGTCACCAGCATTTTTTCGTCACCAGCATTTTTTGTCATTTTTCGTCACCAGCATTTTTCGTCATTTTTCGTCACCAGCATTTTTTAGTCACCAGCATTTTTCGTCATTTTTCGTCACCAGCATTTTTCGTCATTTTTCGTCACCAGCATTTTTTCGTCACCAGCATTTTTCGTCATTTTTCGTCACCAGCATTTTTTTCGTCACCAGCATTTTTTTCGTCACCAGCATTTTTCGTCATTTTTCGTCACCAGCATTTTTCGTCATTTTTCGTCACCAGCATTTTTTCGTCACCAGCATTTTTCGTCATTTTTCGTCACCAGCATTTTTTGTCATTTTTCGTCACCAGCATTTTTCGTCATTTTTCGTCACCAGCATTTTTCGTCATTTTTCGTCACCAGCATTTTTTCGTCACCAGCATTTTTTCGTCACCAGCATTTTTTTCGTCACCAGCATTTTTCGTCACCAGCATTTTTTCGTCCTTTTTCGTCACCAGCATTTTTCGTCATTTTTCGTCACCAGCATTTTTGCGTCATTTTTCGTCACCAGCATTTTTTCGTCACCAGCATTTTTTTCGTCACCAGCATTTTTCGTCATTTTTCGTCACCAGCATTTTTTCGTCATTTTTCGTCACCAGCATTTTTTGTCATTTTTCGTCACCAGCATTTTTTCGTCACCAGCATTTTTTGTCATTTTTCGTCACCAGCATTTTTCGTCATTTTTCGTCACCAGCATTTTTTGTCATTTTTCGTCACCAGCATTTTTTCGTCATTTTTCGTCACCAGCATTTTTTCGTCACCAGCATTTTTTTCGTCACCAGCATTTTTTGTCATTTTTCGTCACCAGCATTTTTTCGTCACCAGCATTTTTCGTCATTTTTCGTCACCAGCATTTTTCGTCATTTTTCGTCACCAGCATTTTTTCGTCATTTTTCGTCACCAGCATTTTTTCGTCACCAGCATTTTTTTCGTCACCAGCATTTTTCGTCATTTTTCGTCACCAGCATTTTTTCGTCACCATTATTTTTTGTCATTTTTCGTCACCAGCATTTTTTCGTCACCAGCATTTTTCGTCATTTTTCGTCACCAGCATTTTTTCGTCACCAGCATTTTTCGTCATTTTTCGTCACCAGCATTTTTCGTCATTTTTCGTCACCAGCATTTTTTCGTCACCAGCATTTTTCGTCATTTTTCGTCACCAGCATTTTTCGTCACCAGCATTTTTTGTCATTTTTCGTCACCAGCATTTTTTCGTCACCAGCATTTTTCGTCATTTTTCGTCAACAGCATTTTTTCGTCACCAGCATTTTTTGTCATTTTTCGTCACCAGCATTTTTCGTCATTTTTCGTCACCAGCATTTTTTGTCATTTTTCGTCACCAGCATTTTTTCGTCATTTTTCGTCACCAGCATTTTTTCGTCACCAGCATTTTTTTCGTCACCAGCATTTTTTGTCATTTTTCGTCACCAGCATTTTTCGTCATTTTTCGTCACCAGCATTTTTTCGTCACCAGCATTTTTTGTCATTTTTCGTCACCAGCATTTTTCGTCATTTTTCGTCACCAGCATTTTTTTCGTCACCAGCATTTTTCGTCACCAGCATTTTTTCGTCACTAGCATTTTTTGTCATTTTTCGTCACCAGCATTTTTTCGTCACCAGCATTTTCCGTCATTTTTTCGTCACCAGCATTTTTTGTCATTTTTCGTCACCAGCATTTTTTCGTCACCAGCATTTTTCAGCATTTTTCGTCACCAGCATTTTTTGTCATTTTTCGTCACCAGCATTTTTTCGTCACCAGCATTTTTCGTCATTTTTCGTCACCAGCATTTTTTGTCATTTTTCGTCACCAGCATTTTTTGGTCATCAGCATTTTTCAGCATTTTTCGTCACCAGCATTTTTCGTCATTTTTCGTCACCAGCATTTTTCGTCATTTTTCGTCACCAGCATTTTTTTGTCACCAGCATTTTTCGTCATTTTTCGTCACCAGCATTTTTTCGTCACCAGCATTTTTCGTCATTTTTCGTCACCAGCATTTTTCGTCACCAGCATTTTTTGTCATTTTTCGTCACCAGCATTTTTCGTCATTTTTCGTCACCAGCATTTTTTGTCATTTTTCGTCACCAGCATTTTTTCGTCACCAGCATTTTTTCGTCACCAGCATTTTTTTGTCATCTTTCGTCACCAGCATTTTTCGTCATTTTTCGTCACCAGCATTTTTTCGTCACCAGCATTTTTTTGTCATCTTTCGTCACCAGCATTTTTTCGTCACCAGCATTTTTCGTCATTTTTCGTCACCAGCATTTTTTGTCATTTTTCGTCACCAGCATTTTTTCGTCACCAGCATTTTTTGTCATTTTTCGTCACCAGCATTTTTTCGTCACCAGCATTTTTTGTCATTTTTCGTCACCAGCATTTTTCGTCATTTTTCGTCACCAGCATTTTTTAGTCACCAGCATTTTTCGTCATTTTTCGTCACCAGCATTTTTCGTCATTTTTCGTCACCAGCATTTTTTCGTCACCAGCATTTTTCGTCATTTTTCGTCACCAGCATTTTTTTCGTCACCAGCATTTTTTTCGTCACCAGCATTTTTCGTCATTTTTCGTCACCAGCATTTTTCGTCATTTTTCGTCACCAGCATTTTTTCGTCACCAGCATTTTTCGTCATTTTTCGTCACCAGCATTTTTTGTCATTTTTCGTCACCAGCATTTTTCGTCATTTTTCGTCACCAGCATTTTTCGTCATTTTTCGTCACCAGCATTTTTTCGTCACCAGCATTTTTTCGTCACCAGCATTTTTTTCGTCACCAGCATTTTTCGTCATTTTTCGTCACCAGCATTTTTTGTCATTTTTCGTCACCAGCATTTTTTGGTCATCAGCATTTTTCAGCATTTTTCGTCACCAGCATTTTTCGTCATTTTTCGTCACCAGCATTTTTCGTCATTTTTCGTCACCAGCATTTTTTTGTCACCAGCATTTTTCGTCATTTTTCGTCACCAGCATTTTTTCGTCACCAGCATTTTTCGTCATTTTTCGTCACCAGCATTTTTCGTCACCAGCATTTTTTGTCATTTTTCGTCACCAGCATTTTTCGTCATTTTTCGTCACCAGCATTTTTTGTCATTTTTCGTCACCAGCATTTTTTCGTCACCAGCATTTTTTCGTCACCAGCATTTTTTTGTCATCTTTCGTCACCAGCATTTTTCGTCATTTTTCGTCACCAGCATTTTTTCGTCACCAGCATTTTTTTGTCATCTTTCGTCACCAGCATTTTTTCGTCACCAGCATTTTTCGTCATTTTTCGTCACCAGCATTTTTTGTCATTTTTCGTCACCAGCATTTTTTCGTCACCAGCATTTTTTGTCATTTTTCGTCACCAGCATTTTTTCGTCACCAGCATTTTTTGTCATTTTTCGTCACCAGCATTTTTCGTCATTTTTCGTCACCAGCATTTTTTGTCATTTTTCGTCACCAGCATTTTTTCGTCATTTTTCGTCACCAGCATTTTTTCGTCACCAGCATTTTTTGTCATTTTTCGCCACCAGCATTTTTTCGTCACTAGCATTTTTCAGCATTTTTCGTCACCATCATTTTTCGTCACCAGCATTTTTTGTCATTTTTCGTCACCAGCATTTTTTCGTCACCAGCATTTTTTGTCATTTTTCGTCACCAGCATTTTTTCGTCACCAGCATTTTTTGTCATTTTTTCGTCACCAGCATTTTTTTCGTCACCAGCATTTTTCGTCATTTTTCGTCACCAGCATTTTTTCGTCACCAGCATTTTTCGTCATTTTTCGTCACCAGCATTTTTTCGTCACCAGCATTTTTCGTCATTTTTCGTCACCAGCATTTTTTCGTCACCAGCATTTTTTGTCATTTTTCGTCACCAGCATTTTTCGTCATTTTTCGTCACCAGCATTTTTTGTCATTTTTCGTCACCAGCATTTTTTCGTCATTTTTCGTCACCAGCATTTTTTCGTCACCAGCATTTTTTGTCATTTTTCGCCACCAGCATTTTTTCGTCACTAGCATTTTTCAGCATTTTTCGTCACCATCATTTTTCGTCACCAGCATTTTTTGTCATTTTTCGTCACCAGCATTTTTTCGTCACCAGCATTTTTTGTCATTTTTCGTCACCAGCATTTTTTCGTCACCAGCATTTTTTGTCATTTTTCGTCACCAGCATTTTTTCGTCACCAGCATTTTTTGTCATTTTTCGTCACCAGCATTTTTCGTCATTTTTCGTCACCAGCATTTTTTCGTCACCAGCATTTTTCGTCATTTTTCGTCACCAGCATTTTTCGTCATTTTTCGTCGCCAGCATTTTTTCGTCACCAGCATTTTTCGTCTTTTTTCGTCACCAGCATTTTTTGTCATTTTTTGTCACCAGCATTTTTTCGTCACCAGCATTTTTTGTCATTTTTCGTCACCAGCATTTTTTCGTCATTTTTCGTCACCAGCATTTTTTTGTCATCTTTCGTCACCAGCATTTTTTCGTCACCAGCATTTTTCGTCATTTTTCGTCACCAGCATTTTTTGTCATTTTTCGTCACCAGCATTTTTTCGTCACCAGCATTTTTTGTCATTTTTCGTCACCAGCATTTTTTCGTCACCAGCATTTTTCGTCATTTTTCGTCACCAGCATTTTTCGTCATTTTTCGTCACCAGCATTTTTTCGTCACCAGCATTTTTCGTCATTTTTCGTCACCAGCATTTTTTCGTCACCAGCATTTTTCGTCATTTTTCGTCACCAGCATTTTTTCGTCACCAGCATTTTTTTGTCATCTTTCGTCACCAGCATTTTTCGTCATTTTTCGTCACCAGCATTTTTTCGTCACCAGCATTTTTCGTCATTTTTCGTCACCAGCATTTTTCGTCATTTTTCGTCACCAGCATTTTTTCGTCACCAGCATTTTTTGTCATTTTTCGTCACCAGCATTTTTCGTCATTTTTCGTCACCAGCATTTTTCGTCACCAGCATTTTTTTCGTCACCAGCATTTTTCGTCACCAGCATTTTTTCGTCACTAGCATTTTTTGTCATTTTTCGTCACCAGCATTTTTTCGTCCCCAGCATTTTTTTCGTCACCAGCATTTTTTGTCATTTTTCGTCACCAGCATTTTTCGTCATTTTTCGTCACCAGCATTTTTCGTCACCAGCATTTTTTTCGTCACCAGCATTTTTCGTCACCAGCATTTTTTCGTCACTAGCATTTTTTGTCATTTTTCGTCACCAGCATTTTTTCGTCACCAGCATTTTCCGTCATTTTTTCGTCACCAGCATTTTTTGTCATTTTTCGTCACCAGCATTTTTTCGTCACCAGCATTTTTCAGCATTTTTCGTCACCAGCATTTTTTGTCATTTTTCGTCACCAGCATTTTTTCGTCACCAGCATTTTTTGTCATTTTTCGTCACCAGCATTTTTTCGTCACCAGCATTTTTTTGTCATCTTTCGTCACCAGCATTTTTTCGTCACCAGCATTTTTCGTCATTTTTCGTCACCAGCATTTTTTGTCATTTTTCGTCACCAGCATTTTTTGTCATTTTTCGTCACCAGCATTTTTTTGTCACCAGCATTTTTCGTCATTTTTCGTCACCAGCATTTTTTCGTCACCAGCATTTTTCGTCATTTTTCGCCACCAGCATTTTTCGTCACCAGCATTTTTTGTCATTTTTCGTCACCAGCATTTTTTCGTCACCAGCATTTTTTCGGCACCAGCATTTTTTCGTCACCAGCATTTTTCGTCATTTTTCGTCACCAGCATTTTTCGTCATTTTTCGTCACCAGCATTTTTTCGTCATTTTTCGTCACCAGCATTTCTTCGTCACCAGCATTTTTTGTCATTTTTCGTCACCAGCATTTTTTCGTCACCAGCATTTTTCGTCATTTTTCGTCACCAGCATTTTTTCGTCACCAGCATTTTTCGTCATTTTTCGTCACCAGCATTTTTTCGTCACCAGCATTTTTCGTCATTTTTCGTCACCAGCATTTTTTCGTCACCAGCATTTTTTTGTCATCTTTCGTCACCAGCATTTTTCGTCATTTTTCGTCACCAGCATTTTTTCGTCACCAGCATTTTTCGTCATTTTTCGTCACCAGCATTTTTCGTCATTTTTCGTCACCAGCATTTTTTCGTCACCAGCATTTTTTCGTCACCAGCATTTTTCGTCATTTTTCGTCACCAGCATTTTTTCGTCACCAGCATTTTTTTGTCATCTTTCGTCACCAGCATTTTTTCGTCACCAGCATTTTTCGTCACCAGCATTTTTTCGTCCTTTTTCGTCACCAGCATTTTTTCGTCACCAGCATTTTTCGTCATTTTTCGTCACCAGCATTTTTCGTCATTTTTCGTCACCAGCATTTATTCGTCACCAGCATTTTTTCGTCACCAGCATTTTTTTCGTCACCAGCATTTTTTGTCATTTTTTGTCACCAGCATTTTTTCGTCACCAGCATTTTTTGTCATTTTTCGTCACCAGCATTTTTTCGTCATTTTTCGTCACCAGCATTTTTCGTCATTTTTCGTCACCAGCATTTTTTCGTCACCAGCATTTTTTGTCATTTTTCGTCACCAGCATTTTTTCGTCATTTTTCGTCACCAGCATTTTTTCGTCACCAGCATTTTTTGTCATTTTTCGTCACCAGCATTTTTTCGTCACTAGCATTTTTCAGCATTTTTCGTCACCATCATTTTTCGTCACCAGCATTTTTTGTCATTTTTCGTCACCAGCATTTTTTCGTCACCAGCATTTTTTGTCATTTTTCGTCACCAGCATTTTTCGTCATTTTTCGTCACCAGCATTTTTTTCGTCACCAGCATTTTTCGTCACCAGCATTTTTTCGTCACTAGCATTTTTTGTCATTTTTCGTCACCAGCATTTTTTCGTCACCAGCATTTTCCGTCATTTTTTCGTCACCAGCATTTTTTGTCATGTTTCGTCACCAGCATTTTTTCGTCAGTTTTCGTCACCAGCATTTTTTCGTCATTTTTCGTCACCAGCATTTTTTTCGTCACCAGCATTTTTCGTCATTTTTCGTCACCAGCATTTTTTCGTCACCAGCATTTTTCGTCATTTTTCGTCACCAGCATTTTTTCGTCACCAGCATTTTTCGTCATTTTTCGTCACCAGCATTTTTTCGTCACCAGCATTTTTTGTCATTTTTCGTCACCAGCATTTTTCGTCATTTTTCGTCACCAGCATTTTTTGTCATTTTTCGTCACCAGCATTTTTTCGTCATTTTTCGTCACCAGCATTTTTTCGTCACCAGCATTTTTTGTCATTTTTCGCCACCAGCATTTTTTCGTCACTAGCATTTTTCAGCATTTTTCGTCACCATCATTTTTCGTCACCAGCATTTTTTGTCATTTTTCGTCACCAGCATTTTTTCGTCACCAGCATTTTTTGTCATTTTTCGTCACCAGCATTTTTTCGTCACCAGCATTTTTTGTCATTTTTTCGTCACCAGCATTTTTTTCGTCACCAGCATTTTTCGTCATTTTTCGTCACCAGCATTTTTTCGTCACCAGCATTTTTCGTCATTTTTCGTCACCAGCATTTTTTCGTCACCAGCATTTTTCGTCATTTTTCGTCACCAGCATTTTTTCGTCACCAGCATTTTTTGTCATTTTTCGTCACCAGCATTTTTCGTCATTTTTCGTCACCAGCATTTTTTGTCATTTTTCGTCACCAGCATTTTTTCGTCATTTTTCGTCACCAGCATTTTTTCGTCACCAGCATTTTTTGTCATTTTTCGCCACCAGCATTTTTTCGTCACTAGCATTTTTCAGCATTTTTCGTCACCATCATTTTTCGTCACCAGCATTTTTTGTCATTTTTCGTCACCAGCATTTTTTCGTCACCAGCATTTTTTGTCATTTTTCGTCACCAGCATTTTTTCGTCACCAGCATTTTTTGTCATTTTTCGTCACCAGCATTTTTTCGTCACCAGCATTTTTTGTCATTTTTCGTCACCAGCATTTTTCGTCATTTTTCGTCACCAGCATTTTTTCGTCACCAGCATTTTTCGTCATTTTTCGTCACCAGCATTTTTCGTCATTTTTCGTCGCCAGCATTTTTTCGTCACCAGCATTTTTCGTCTTTTTTCGTCACCAGCATTTTTTGTCATTTTTTGTCACCAGCATTTTTTCGTCACCAGCATTTTTTGTCATTTTTCGTCACCAGCATTTTTTCGTCATTTTTCGTCACCAGCATTTTTTTGTCATCTTTCGTCACCAGCATTTTTTCGTCACCAGCATTTTTCGTCATTTTTCGTCACCAGCATTTTTTGTCATTTTTCGTCACCAGCATTTTTTCGTCACCAGCATTTTTTGTCATTTTTCGTCACCAGCATTTTTTCGTCACCAGCATTTTTCGTCATTTTTCGTCACCAGCATTTTTCGTCATTTTTCGTCACCAGCATTTTTTCGTCACCAGCATTTTTCGTCATTTTTCGTCACCAGCATTTTTTCGTCACCAGCATTTTTCGTCATTTTTCGTCACCAGCATTTTTTCGTCACCAGCATTTTTTTGTCATCTTTCGTCACCAGCATTTTTCGTCATTTTTCGTCACCAGCATTTTTTCGTCACCAGCATTTTTCGTCATTTTTCGTCACCAGCATTTTTCGTCATTTTTCGTCACCAGCATTTTTTCGTCACCAGCATTTTTTGTCATTTTTCGTCACCAGCATTTTTCGTCATTTTTCGTCACCAGCATTTTTCGTCACCAGCATTTTTTTCGTCACCAGCATTTTTCGTCACCAGCATTTTTTCGTCACTAGCATTTTTTGTCATTTTTCGTCACCAGCATTTTTTCGTCCCCAGCATTTTTTTCGTCACCAGCATTTTTTGTCATTTTTCGTCACCAGCATTTTTCGTCATTTTTCGTCACCAGCATTTTTCGTCACCAGCATTTTTTTCGTCACCAGCATTTTTCGTCACCAGCATTTTTTCGTCACTAGCATTTTTTGTCATTTTTCGTCACCAGCATTTTTTCGTCACCAGCATTTTCCGTCATTTTTTCGTCACCAGCATTTTTTGTCATTTTTCGTCACCAGCATTTTTTCGTCACCAGCATTTTTCAGCATTTTTCGTCACCAGCATTTTTTGTCATTTTTCGTCACCAGCATTTTTTCGTCACCAGCATTTTTTGTCATTTTTCGTCACCAGCATTTTTTCGTCACCAGCATTTTTTTGTCATCTTTCGTCACCAGCATTTTTTCGTCACCAGCATTTTTCGTCATTTTTCGTCACCAGCATTTTTTGTCATTTTTCGTCACCAGCATTTTTTGTCATTTTTCGTCACCAGCATTTTTTTGTCACCAGCATTTTTCGTCATTTTTCGTCACCAGCATTTTTTCGTCACCAGCATTTTTCGTCATTTTTCGCCACCAGCATTTTTCGTCACCAGCATTTTTTGTCATTTTTCGTCACCAGCATTTTTTCGTCACCAGCATTTTTTCGGCACCAGCATTTTTTCGTCACCAGCATTTTTCGTCATTTTTCGTCACCAGCATTTTTCGTCATTTTTCGTCACCAGCATTTTTTCGTCATTTTTCGTCACCAGCATTTCTTCGTCACCAGCATTTTTTGTCATTTTTCGTCACCAGCATTTTTTCGTCACCAGCATTTTTCGTCATTTTTCGTCACCAGCATTTTTTCGTCACCAGCATTTTTCGTCATTTTTCGTCACCAGCATTTTTTCGTCACCAGCATTTTTCGTCATTTTTCGTCACCAGCATTTTTTCGTCACCAGCATTTTTTTGTCATCTTTCGTCACCAGCATTTTTCGTCATTTTTCGTCACCAGCATTTTTTCGTCACCAGCATTTTTCGTCATTTTTCGTCACCAGCATTTTTCGTCATTTTTCGTCACCAGCATTTTTTCGTCACCAGCATTTTTTCGTCACCAGCATTTTTCGTCATTTTTCGTCACCAGCATTTTTTCGTCACCAGCATTTTTTTGTCATCTTTCGTCACCAGCATTTTTTCGTCACCAGCATTTTTCGTCACCAGCATTTTTTCGTCCTTTTTCGTCACCAGCATTTTTTCGTCACCAGCATTTTTCGTCATTTTTCGTCACCAGCATTTTTCGTCATTTTTCGTCACCAGCATTTATTCGTCACCAGCATTTTTTCGTCACCAGCATTTTTTTCGTCACCAGCATTTTTTGTCATTTTTTGTCACCAGCATTTTTTCGTCACCAGCATTTTTTGTCATTTTTCGTCACCAGCATTTTTTCGTCATTTTTCGTCACCAGCATTTTTCGTCATTTTTCGTCACCAGCATTTTTTCGTCACCAGCATTTTTTGTCATTTTTCGTCACCAGCATTTTTTCGTCATTTTTCGTCACCAGCATTTTTTCGTCACCAGCATTTTTTGTCATTTTTCGTCACCAGCATTTTTTCGTCACTAGCATTTTTCAGCATTTTTCGTCACCATCATTTTTCGTCACCAGCATTTTTTGTCATTTTTCGTCACCAGCATTTTTTCGTCACCAGCATTTTTTGTCATTTTTCGTCACCAGCATTTTTCGTCATTTTTCGTCACCAGCATTTTTTTCGTCACCAGCATTTTTCGTCACCAGCATTTTTTCGTCACTAGCATTTTTTGTCATTTTTCGTCACCAGCATTTTTTCGTCACCAGCATTTTCCGTCATTTTTTCGTCACCAGCATTTTTTGTCATTTTTCGTCACCAGCATTTTTTCGTCACCAGCATTTTTCAGCATTTTTCGTCACCAGCATTTTTTGTCATTTTTCGTCACCAGCATTTTTCGTCATTTTTCGTCACCAGCATTTTTTGTCATTTTTCGTCACCAGCATTTTTTCGTCATCAGCATTTTTCGTCACCAGCATTTTTTGTCATTTTTCGTCACCAGCATTTTTTCGTCACCAGCATTTTTCGTCATTTTTCGTCACCAGCATTTTTCGTCATTTTTCGTCACCAGCATTTTTTTGTCACCAGCATTTTTCGTCATTTTTCGTCACCAGCATTTTTTCGTCACCAGCATTTTTCGTCATTTTTCGTCACCAGCATTTTTCGTCACCAGCATTTTTTGTCATTTTTCGTCACCAGCATTTTTCGTCATTTTTCGTCACCAGCATTTTTTCGTCATTTTTCGTCACCAGCATTTTTCGTCATTTTTCGTCACCAGCATTTTTTCGTCACCAGCATTTTTCGTCATTTTTCGTCACCAGCATTATTTGTCATTTTTCGTCACCAGCATTTTTTTCGTCACCAGCATTTTTCGTCATTTTTCGTCACCAGCATTTTTCGTCATTTTTCGTCACCAGCATTTTTTCGTCACCAGCATTTTTCGTCATTTTTCGTCACCAGCATTATTTGTCATTTTTCGTCACGAGCATTTTTTCGTCACCAGCATTTTTTGTCATGTTTCGTCACCAACATTTTTTCGTCAGTTTTTGTCACCAGCATTTTTTCGTCATTTTTCGTCACCAGCATTTTTTTCGTCACCAGCATTTTTCGTCATTTTTCGTCACCAGCATTTTTTCGTCACCAGCATTTTTCGTCATTTTTCGTCACCAGCATTTTTTCGTCACCAGCATTTTTCGTCATTTTTCGTCACCAGCATTTTTTCGTCACCAGCATTTTTTGTCATTTTTCGTCACCAGCATTTTTCGTCATTTTTCGTCACCAGCATTTTTTGTCATTTTTCGTCACCAGCATTTTTTCGTCATTTTTCGTCACCAGCATTTTTTCG
Source organism: Gymnoscopelus microlampas (assembly GCF_963454915.1). NCBI lineage: Eukaryota > Metazoa > Chordata > Actinopteri > Myctophiformes > Myctophidae > Gymnoscopelus > Gymnoscopelus microlampas. The sequence continues at coordinate 37,494,203 of NC_139943.1, forward strand.
TCACCAGCATTTTTTGTCATTTTTCGTCACCAGCATTTTTTCGTCACTAGCATTTTTCAGCATTTTTCGTCACCATCATTTTTCGTCACCAGCATTTTTTGTCATTTTTCGTCACCAGCATTTTTTCGTCACCAGCATTTTTTGTCATTTTTCGTCACCAGCATTTTTTCGTCACCAGCATTTTTTGTCATTTTTCGTCACCAGCATTTTTTCGTCACCAGCATTTTTTGTCATTTTTCGTCACCAGCATTTTTCGTCATTTTTCGTCACCAGCATTTTTTCGTCACCAGCATTTTTCGTCATTTTTCGTCACCAGCATTTTTTCGTCACCAGCATTTTTTGTCATTTTTCGTCACCAGCATTTTTCGTCATTTTTCGTCACCAGCATTTTTTGTCATTTTTCGTCATCAGCATTTTTTCGTCATTTTTCGTCACCAGCATTTTTTCGTCACCAGCATTTTTTGTCATTTTTCGTCACCAGCATTTTTTCGTCACTAGCATTTTTCAGCATTTTTCGTCACCATCATTTTTCGTCACCAGCATTTTTTGTCATTTTTCGTCACCAGAATTTTTTCGTCACCAGCATTTTTTGTCATTTTTCGTCACCAGCATTTTTTCGTCACCAGCATTTTTTGTCATTTTTCGTCACCAGCATTTTTTCGTCACCAGCATTTTTTGTCATTTTTCGTCACCAGCATTTTTCGTCATTTTTCGTCACCAGCATTTTTTCGTCACCAGCATTTTTCGTCATTTTTCGTCACCAGCATTTTTCGTCATTTTTCGTCACCAGCATTTTTTCGTCACCAGCATTTTTCGTCTTTTTTCGTCACCAGCATTTTTTGTCATTTTTTGTCACCAGCATTTTTTCGTCACCAGCATTTTTTGTCATTTTTCGTCACCAGCATTTTTTCGTCATTTTTCGTCACCAGCATTTTTCGTCATTTTTCGTCACCAGCATTTTTTCGTCACCAGCATTTTTTGTCATTTTTCGTCACCAGCATTTTTTCGTCACCAGCATTTTTTTCGTCACCAGCATTTTTTGTCATTTTTCGTCACCAGCATTTTTCGTCATTTTTCGTCACCAGCATTTTTCGTCACCAGCATTTTTTTCGTCACCAGCATTTTTCGTCACCAGCATTTTTTCGTCACTAGCATTTTTTGTCATTTTTCGTCACCAGCATTTTTTCGTCACCAGCATTTTCCGTCATTTTTTCGTCACCAGCATTTTTTGTCATTTTTCGTCACCAGCATTTTTTCGTCACCAGCATTTTTCAGCATTTTTCGTCACCAGCATTTTTTGTCATTTTTCGTCACCAGCATTTTTTCGTCACCAGCATTTTTTGTCATTTTTCGTCACCAGCATTTTTTCGTCACCAGCCTTTTTTTGTCATCTTTCGTCACCAGCATTTTTTCGTCACCAGCATTTTTCGTCATTTTTCGTCACCAGCATTTTTTGTCATTTTTCGTCACCAGCATTTTTTGTCATTTTTCGTCACCAGCATTTTTTTGTCACCAGCATTTTTCGTCATTTTTCGTCACCAGCATTTTTTCGTCAACAGCATTTTTCGTCATTTTTCGCCACCAGCATTTTTCGTCACCAGCATTTTTTGTCATTTTTCGTCACCAGCATTTTTTCGTCACCAGCATTTTTTCGGCACCAGCATTTTTTCGTCACCAGCATTTTTCGTCATTTTTCGTCACCAGCATTTTTCGTCATTTTTCGTCACCAGCATTTTTTCGTCATTTTTCGTCACCAGCATTTCTTCGTCACCAGCATTTTTTGTCATTTTTCGTCACCAGCATTTTTTCGTCACCAGCATTTTTCGTCATTTTTCGTCACCAGCATTTTTTCGTCACCAGCATTTTTCGTCATTTTTCGTCACCAGCATTTTTTCGTCACCAGCATTTTTCGTCATTTTTCGTCACCAGCATTTTTTCGTCACCAGCATTTTTTTGTCATCTTTCGTCACCAGCATTTTTCGTCATTTTTCGTCACCAGCATTTTTTCGTCACCAGCATTTTTTTGTCATCTTTCGTCACCAGCATTTTTTCGTCACCAGCATTTTTCGTCATTTTTCGTCACCAGCATTTTTTGTCATTTTTCGTCACCAGCATTTTTTCGTCACCAGCATTTTTTGTCATTTTTCGTCACCAGCATTTTTTCGTCACCAGCATTTTTTGTCATTTTTCGTCACCAGCATTTTTCGTCATTTTTCGTCACCAGCATTTTTTAGTCACCAGCATTTTTCGTCATTTTTCGTCACCAGCATTTTTCGTCATTTTTCGTCACCAGCATTTTTTCGTCACCAGCATTTTTCGTCATTTTTCGTCACCAGCATTTTTTTCGTCACCAGCATTTTTTTCGTCACCAGCATTTTTCGTCATTTTTCGTCACCAGCATTTTTCGTCATTTTTCGTCACCAGCATTTTTTCGTCACCAGCATTTTTCGTCATTTTTCGTCACCAGCATTTTTTGTCATTTTTCGTCACCAGCATTTTTCGTCATTTTTCGTCACCAGCATTTTTCGTCATTTTTCGTCACCAGCATTTTTTCGTCACCAGCATTTTTTCGTCACCAGCATTTTTTTCGTCACCAGCATTTTTCGTCACCAGCATTTTTTCGTCCTTTTTCGTCACCAGCATTTTTCGTCATTTTTCGTCACCAGCATTTTTTCGTCATTTTTCGTCACCAGCATTTTTTCGTCACCAGCATTTTTTTCGTCACCAGCATTTTTCGTCATTTTTCGTCACCAGCATTTTTTCGTCATTTTTCGTCACCAGCATTTTTTGTCATTTTTCGTCACCAGCATTTTTTCGTCACCAGCATTTTTTGTCATTTTTCGTCACCAGCATTTTTCGTCATTTTTCGTCACCAGCATTTTTTGTCATTTTTCGTCACCAGCATTTTTTCGTCATTTTTCGTCACCAGCATTTTTTCGTCACCAGCATTTTTTTCGTCACCAGCATTTTTTGTCATTTTTCGTCACCAGCATTTTTTCGTCACCAGCATTTTTCGTCATTTTTCGTCACCAGCATTTTTCGTCATTTTTCGTCACCAGCATTTTTTGTCATTTTTCGTCACCAGCATTTTTTCGTCATTTTTCGTCACCAGCATTTTTTCGTCACCAGCATTTTTTTCGTCACCAGCATTTTTCGTCATTTTTCGTCACCAGCATTTTTTCGTCACCATTATTTTTTGTCATTTTTCGTCACCAGCATTTTTTCGTCACCAGCATTTTTCGTCATTTTTCGTCACCAGCATTTTTTCGTCACCAGCATTTTTCGTCATTTTTCGTCACCAGCATTTTTCGTCATTTTTCGTCACCAGCATTTTTTCGTCACCAGCATTTTTCGTCATTTTTCGTCACCAGCATTTTTCGTCACCAGCATTTTTTGTCATTTTTCGTCACCAGCATTTTTTCGTCACCAGCATTTTTCGTCATTTTTCGTCAACAGCATTTTTTCGTCACCAGCATTTTTTGTCATTTTTCGTCACCAGCATTTTTTCGTCACCAGCATTTTTTGTCATTTTTCGTCACCAGCATTTTTTCGTCACCAGCATTTTTCGTCATTTTTCGTCACCAGCATTTTTTCGTCACCAGCATTTTTTGTCATTTTTCGTCACCAGCATTTTTTCGTCACCAGCATTTTTTGTCATTTTTCGTCATTTTTCGTCACCAGCATTTTTTCGTCACCAGCATTTTTCGTCATTTTTCGTCACCAGCATTTTTCGTCATTTTTTGTCACCAGCATTATTCCGTCACCAGCATTTTTCGTCATTTTTCGTCACCAGCATTTTTTCGTCACCAGCATTTTTTTCGTCACCAGCATTTTTCGTCATTTTTCGTCACCAGCATTTTTCGTCATTTTTCGTCACCAGCATTTTTTCGTCACCAGCATTTTTCGTCATTTTTCGTCACCAGCATTATTTGTCATTTTTCGTCACCAGCATTTTTTTCGTCACCAGCATTTTTCGTCATTTTTCGTCACCAGCATTTTTCGTCATTTTTCGTCACCAGCATTTTTTCGTCACCAGCATTTTTCGTCATTTTTCGTCACCAGCATTATTTGTCATTTTTCGTCACGAGCATTTTTTCGTCACCAGCATTTTTTGTCATGTTTCGTCACCAGCATTTTTTCGTCAGTTTTCGTCACCAGCATTTTTTCGTCATTTTTCGTCACCAGCATTTTTTTCGTCACCAGCATTTTTTGTCATGTTTCGTCACCAGCATTTTTTCGTCAGTTTTCGTCACCAGCATTTTTTCGTCATTTTTCGTCACCAGCATTTTTTTCGTCACCAGCATTTTTCGTCATTTTTCGTCACCAGCATTTTTTCGTCACCAGCATTTTTCGTCATTTTTCGTCACCAGCATTTTTTCGTCACCAGCATTTTTCGTCATTTTTCGTCACCAGCATTTTTTCGTCACCAGCATTTTTGGTCATTTTTCGTCACCAGCATTTTTCGTCATTTTTCGTCACCAGCATTTTTTGTCATTTTTCGTCACCAGCATTTTTTCGTCATTTTTCGTCACCAGCATTTTTTCGTCACCAGCATTTTTTGTCATTTTTCGCCACCAGCATTTTTTCGTCACTAGCATTTTTCAGCATTTTTCGTCACCATCATTTTTCGTCACCAGCATTTTTTGTCATTTTTCGTCACCAGCATTTTTTCGTCACCAGCATTTTTTGTCATTTTTCGTCACCAGCATTTTTTCGTCACCAGCATTTTTTGTCATTTTTCGTCACCAGCATTTTTCGTCATTTTTCGTCACCAGCATTTTTTCGTCACCAGCATTTTTCGTCATTTTTCGTCACCAGCATTTTTCGTCATTTTTCGTCACCAGCATTTTTTCGTCACCAGCATTTTTCGTCTTTTTTCGTCACCAGCATTTTTTGTCATTTTTTGTCACCAGCATTTTTTCGTCACCAGCATTTTTTGTCATTTTTCGTCACCAGCATTTTTTCGTCATTTTTCGTCACCAGCATTTTTTCGTCACCAGCATTTTTTTGTCATCTTTCGTCACCAGCATTTTTTCGTCACCAGCATTTTTCGTCATTTTTCGTCACCAGCATTTTTTGTCATTTTTCGTCACCAGCATTTTTTCGTCACCAGCATTTTTTGTCATTTTTCGTCACCAGCATTTTTTCGTCACCAGCATTTTTCGTCATTTTTCGTCACCAGCATTTTTCGTCATTTTTCGTCACCAGCATTTTTTCGTCACCAGCATTTTTCGTCACCAGCATTTTTTCGTCACCAGCATTTTTCGTCATTTTTCGTCACCAGCATTTTTTCGTCACCAGCATTTTTTTGTCATCTTTCGTCACCAGCATTTTTCGTCATTTTTCGTCACCAGCATTTTTTCGTCACCAGCATTTTTCGTCATTTTTCGTCACCAGCATTTTTCGTCATTTTTCGTCACCAGCATTTTTTCGTCACCAGCATTTTTTGTCATTTTTCGTCACTAGCATTTTTCGTCATTTTTCGTCACCAGCATTTTTCGTCACCAGCATTTTTTTCGTCACCAGCATTTTTCGTCACCAGCATTTTTTCGTCACTAGCATTTTTTGTCATTTTTCGTCACCAGCATTTTTTCGTCCCCAGCATTTTTTTCGTCACCAGCATTTTTTGTCATTTTTCGTCACCAGCATTTTTCGTCATTTTTCGTCACCAGCATTTTTCGTCACCAGCATTTTTTTCGTCACCAGCATTTTTCGTCACCAGCATTTTTTCGTCACTAGCATTTTTTGTCATTTTTCGTCACCAGCATTTTTTCGTCACCAGCATTTTCCGTCATTTTTTCGTCACCAGCATTTTTTGTCATTTTTCGTCACCAGCATTTTTTCGTCACCAGCATTTTTCAGCATTTTTCGTCACCAGCATTTTTTGTCATTTTTCGTCACCAGCATTTTTTCGTCACCAGCATTTTTTGTCATTTTTCGTCACCAGCATTTTTTCGTCACCAGCATTTTTTTGTCATCTTTCGTCACCAGCATTTTTTCGTCACCAGCATTTTTCGTCATTTTTCGTCACCAGCATTTTTTGTCATTTTTCGTCACCAGCATTTTTTGTCATTTTTCGTCACCAGCATTTTTTTGTCACCAGCATTTTTCGTCATTTTTCGTCACCAGCATTTTTTCGTCAACAGCATTTTTCGTCATTTTTCGCCACCAGCATTTTTCGTCACCAGCATTTTTTGTCATTTTTCGTCACCAGCATTTTTTCGTCACCAGCATTTTTTCGGCACCAGCATTTTTTCGTCACCAGCATTTTTCGTCATTTTTCGTCACCAGCATTTTTCGTCATTTTTCGTCACCAGCATTTTTTCGTCATTTTTCGTCACCAGCATTTCTTCGTCACCAGCATTTTTTGTCATTTTTCGTCACCAGCATTTTTTCGTCACCAGCATTTTTCGTCATTTTTCGTCACCAGCATTTTTTCGTCACCAGCATTTTTCGTCATTTTTCGTCACCAGCATTTTTTCGTCACCAGCATTTTTCGTCATTTTTCGTCACCAGCATTTTTTCGTCACCAGCATTTTTTTGTCATCTTTCGTCACCAGCATTTTTCGTCATTTTTCGTCACCAGCATTTTTTCGTCACCAGCATTTTTCGTCATTTTTCGTCACCAGCATTTTTCGTCATTTTTCGTCACCAGCATTTTTTCGTCACCAGCATTTTTTCGTCACCAGCATTTTTCGTCATTTTTCGTCACCAGCATTTTTTCGTCACCAGCATTTTTTTGTCATCTTTCGTCACCAGCATTTTTTCGTCACCAGCATTTTTCGTCACCAGCATTTTTTCGTCCTTTTTCGTCACCAGCATTTTTTCGTCACCAGCATTTTTCGTCATTTTTCGTCACCAGCATTTTTCGTCATTTTTCGTCACCAGCATTTATTCGTCACCAGCATTTTTTCGTCACCAGCATTTTTTTCGTCACCAGCATTTTTTCGTCACCAGCATTTTTTTGTCATCTTTCGTCACCAGCATTTTTTCGTCACCAGCATTTTTCGTCATTTTTCGTCACCAGCATTTTTCGTCATTTTTCGTCACCAGCATTTTTTCGTCACCAGCATTTTTTCGTCACCAGCATTTTTTTCGTCACCAGCATTTTTCGTCATTTTTCGTCACCAGCATTTTTTCGCCCTTTTTCGTCACCAGCATTTTTTGGTCACCAGCATTTTTTCGTCACCAGCATTTATTCGTCACCAGCATTTTTTGTCATTTTTCGTCACCAGCATTTTTTCGTCATTTTTCGTCACCAGCATTTTTTCGTCATTTTTCGTCACCAGCATTTTTTCGTCATTTTTCGTCACCAGCATTTTTTTCGTCACCAGCATTTTTCGTCATTTTTTGCCACCAGCATTTTTTCGTCACCAGCATTTTTCGTCATTTTTCGTCACCAGCATTTTTTCGTCACCAGCATTTTCAGGCAATTTAGAGTTGATTGGTAGTATTTTGTAGTGACGATTTTTTTGGTCCCTAACATTCATCGAGCTCTGGACTTAGTACATTTCACGTGTTGTGTCACTACCGAAACGAAAGTTGGTCATTACCGAAACGAAAGTTAAATCCGAAAAAATCACTAAGTGTGGAGGCCAAAATCGTCCCCCCAAAAACCTGTTAGGAGTATGTTTCAGGCAATTTAGAGTTGATTGGTAGTACTTTGTAGTGACGATTTTTTTGGTCCCTAACATTCATCGAGCTCTACATGGCTATAAACACATTATAAACACATATCGATGACATAATGTATCAAAGGCGCTGCTACCTTCACACAGGGTGTGAATTTCTTTTCTACTTTTGAATTGGGATCCTGAAAAGTAACATTCGTATTTAATTTGAAATGCATTTAGTTATACTTATATTAACCTTATGAATTTAATTACAAATACATTGGACATAAAAAGACAATAGAATTGTAATACTAGTCATCAAGCTACTAATATAGACTGAAGTAATTAAAGCGGGTCATGTTTGCATGTTTGGAATTGTAACAGATTTCAGACCCACTTTTTGGTACATTGCTCGTTTTGTAGCCTCACCAAATAAGTGATTCTTTCCATATCTCTAATCTCTTTGACTTTATTCAACCATTGCTCGGGGGTCGGAGGGAGCAGACTCAACCAATTGATTGTGATGCATTTTTTGGCTGCTGTTAACAGTATATGAAGGAGGTAAATATTCTTCCTGCCTTCGAAACCCGTCGGCACAATTCCTAGAATAGCCGTCTTGAAATCGTGTGGTATTTGAGTATCAAAGACTTTATTAATATCGCTGAATACTACATTCCAAAACTGCCGTACTTTAGGACATGCCCAAAAGATATGTGAATGGTCACCGACCTGCTCACCACATCTCCTCCAGCACTGCTTGTAGGAGTAGAGCTAGCCCTGAAACATGACTGTCACAAGCGTCATGTGAACCATGGCTAGAGTAGAGCCTGCTCTGGCAGTCAGTAGCGGCGTCTTAAAAAACCTACTCCTAATTTTCCACTGATATTCTCTCCAAGAATTAGAGTTAGTTACATTGTGCGCTTCAGTGCAGGCATCAGCCCACTCTTCCTGTGTAATCTCTTGTTGTATTTCAGCCTCCCACTTTGCTTTTATATAAAGAGTGTCACTGGGAGCATTTTGATACAAGTTAGAAATAATTTTTCCACTTGAAGCTCCCTTTTGGATGTCAATCAGAAAGGATTCTAGACCAGAGGGGCTTCTAATTTTGTCCCAGTCCTCGTGATTTTCTAAAAAGTGCCTAAGTTAGAGGTATCTAAAAAAGTCAGTTCTAGGAAGGTTAAACTCGTTTCTGAGTTGATCAAATGACTTTAGCTGGCTGGAGTGACATAACTGGTGAACAAACCTCAAACCTAGCCGCCTCCACCCCCCGAATCCAGCATCCAGCCTTGATGGTACAAAACCCCTAATACATCCAATTGAAGACAGGCCAGATGTTGAGAGAGGCAGTCTAAACTCTTTCTGAACATCCTTCCATATTTTCATTGTGAACCTAGACCAGGCACCAATGGCGTCTACATTGATATTATGTCCCGAAAAAGGGAGGGCTGCTAGTTGTGCCTGTATGCATAGAGATTTATCAATTTCTAACCAGTTGATTCAACATCCTCCAACCAGGTCATGGACCTCAGTTGGGCTGCCCAAAAATAATTTAGAATTGGGAAGGGCCAGTCCACCTGCGTTACCTTGCCAAATGAATCGCGAAATCAATTTATTTAGGGAGTTAAATGTAGAGATCGGTACTGGTATGGGGAGCATTTGGAATGGGTAGAGTAGTCTAGGCAAGATGTTCATACGTACTATCTCCACCCTCCCGATCAAAGAGAGGGGCAGGACTGTCCATCTGTCCACATCTTCTCTGATCTTACCAATGAGACTAGACATTTGCATTGTCCAGTTTATCTTGGTGGATAACACAATTACAGTGAATAAAACTAAAATCAGAAAATGGATGAAACTGATTAGATGGCTGATTTCAGTGAGTTGTTCTGTAAAGGAATATACCATTTATTAGGTTTTCAGATATTCTTTTGTTTATTTAAAAACGTTTTGAAAATTACAAATCCTGAAAAATGGCCTGCCAAACTGGACCTACGTATTGTTCAGTTTTGTCATTCTACATACTGCTATTTAGGGAAGAAATATTATTATTAACACGTTTATAATTCAAGTTGGTATAATTCACATCAATTGATTAAAAACATGAATTCATACATACATTTTACAAATAAATAGTCTTTTAAGTCTTGTCACATGGACATAAAACACTACAAGTGTACAATATGCCTTGTAAGGATGTGAGTTTGAGGAAGTGACATCATTTGACCAAACTGATACCAGGACTAAAGGTGAGTTTTCTCATAAAATTATATGATTTTAAGCTTGGTTTATTTTCGACATTCCTGTAACAGGGCTGTGTCAGGCCCTGATTACTGACCATTATACTGGCATGATACTGACCATGATACTGACATGATACTTACTATGATTCTGACATGATTCTGACCATGATACTGACCATGATACTGACCATGATACTTACTATGATACTGACATGATACTGACCATGATACTGACATCATCAGTATCAAGTATTTGACTTGGAGCTTTACTGTAGAAATGGCTGTCAGCAACATCTCCCATGCTTCTGTGGTGCAGCAGATATCGCCAAAAATAAAAAAGTGCTTTATCCTACTATCCTACTATCCTACTATAATCCTACTATAATTCTAGTAACCTCTGTGCGTTTGTAGTGGTGGTGGTGGTGAAGCTACCCGGTTCTCCCCACTGGCTGGACCAATTGCTCTGATTTTGCACACAGCCATTGACCATTACCATCTGAACTTAACTGTGAAGCCCGTTTTTCAATTTCATCAAATCTCAGCTTCTTATTAGCGTTTTTGTGTCAAACACTGTCGCCATGGTTACGGGGCTGCCCAGCTATGGGACGAACTGCCTCCCAGGTTGCCAGATCATGTGCGCATATCCCCCCACGCATGCGTCGACCGGGTATGGTCTAGTTCTAGTAATAATTCTAGTAACCTCTGTGCGTTTGTAGTGGTGGTGGTGAAGCTACCCGGTTCTCCCCACTGGCTGGACCAATTGCTCTGATTTTGCACACAGCCATTGACCATTACCATCTGAACTTAACTGTGAAGCCCGTTTTTCAATTTAATCAAATCTCAGCTTCTTATTAGCGTTTTTGTGTCAAAGAATGTCGTCCCATAGCTGCGGCTGCCCAGCTATGGGACGAACTGCCTCCCGGGTTGCCAGATCATGTGCGTATATCCCCCCACGGATGCGTCGCCCGGGTATGGTCTAGTAAGTCAAATTGACTTAAAGGGACTACTCAGAGCGTTGACGGGTCTGACCAATCAGAGCGTTGACGGATCTGACCAATCAGAGCGTTGACGGTGAACACGGACAAAGTCAGGTATAGAGCGGCTAGCGCCGCTAAAAATATATATATCATTTTTTTTCTTGAAAAAAATAAACTTTTTCCACACAGAACCAGGAGATAACATGCATACAAACTGGCTCAATAGCGCCCCGTGCCAAACAGGACAATGTGGTATTGCAGGTGAAAGTGCTTTATAAGCCAGAGAGAAGTTAGTAGAATGAGTATATCTGAGGCTTGATTTAGGCTCAAACCTTTTGAAAAACGTTTGAGGGACAATATGATATTATTATTATTTATTTATTTTTTAATTCATGGTGTAGATCCTTTAACTTACTCTGATCTTACACTTTGTAAGTGGCGTGGGATAAGAGCAACTGCTAAACACGTAAATGGTAAATTGGATGGACTAATACTGAGCCGCAGAGACAATGATAAGACCTTTTTATTGCCATTGTTGTGGATTGAGTTGCTTTGTTTACCAAAGTGCCATAGAAGATACATTCTCACAATTTGTTATTGTGTATGTTTGTGGGTATCAGAGAGAGACGGCAGCAAATACAGTACAGTAGGCCTATTTGTGTTTGTGAAGGGGTGTGCGAAGTGGGAATTGTATGTGCATACAGTATATCCATGTGCATGAGATGTGTGATATCACTGTCAGACGATACAAATAGACAGACCGGAATACCAAAATATTATAATAATTTGTTATGCTGGAAACTTACAGTCCACTTCCCTGGTATTATGCAGAGCAAGCAGAATATACAATTTGATGTGCACTGCAATAAATTATAATCTTAAAGTGATTTGTGACTGTACAGCGTTCTTACGCTTCCTCGGCTGGGCAGAGATGTGATCATTATACAAATCATATCATTTCATTCCAATCTGCACTATCTTCATTTTTATCCAGATTGTTGACAGTGTGTTATGCGGGCACATTATAACACACTTGTTATAATGTGTATGTACTGTAAGAGACAGTGAAGGTGTATGAATCAGTGTGTCTGTATGTGTGCATGTTTCTTTTTTTGCATATGCTTTGGATATACTAATAGGTGTGCACTTGTTTGCACATGTTTGTGTGGTGTCGCGTGACGTGATCTGTTCCTCATTCAAGTCATGTCACAGTCCAGACACTCCATTGTCAGTAGAGGCTTTCATCCCCTGACTTCAGATCTGGCTGTCATCCAGTCCAATTATACAGAGAGAAATAGGTATCGTTACACTGGGGGGGATTGATTCAAGACAAAATAGAAAAGAGAAGAGAAGACTACACACTCATCCATGGTCACACGCTATTCACTTGGAGTCACACACACACGCACACGCGCACACGCGCACACGCAAGCACGCACGCACGCACGCACGCACGCACGCACGCACGCACGCACGCACGCACGCACGCACGCACGCACACACACACACACACACACACACACACACACACACACACACACATGCTTACAGCTATCTGATTCCAAATCACATGGACGAGCAGCTCCAATATCTTGGTAATAACAAATCCTTACGAAGTCTCGAGCTCTGTCTAACATAGGCGTTTGGCTGCAGCCAGGGCCGCACTGGAATGGCACCGGGCAGCTATGTTTAGTGCTCTTCTCCTAGACTCCCCTGTCAGGGAAGATCCACTGGCTTTTTCTTGGACATATCGACTGACTCATATATCTGACCCCAACCTGCCGTTGAAAGACGCTCAGACCCTCTGGAGCATCAGTCAACATAACTGACACTGTACAGTCCCATCTCTGTCCATCCATACTGTTTCTTTTCCAGTTCGGCTGACTCTTACTCTCAAAGTTATGCTCCGTCGTACGACGGCATAGCGCGCTGAAAATAGCTGACCTATAAGCTCACAACGCACTGTCTCTATGACACGTTGTGAGCTTGTAGGTCAGCTATTCTAGGCATGACACCGCTGGGCAACGAAGTATGAATCGTCCCCCCCTCTCCACACACTTTCTTTATCCAATACCCTTCTTCCCCTCATGGGTTAACAGCTCCCAGAGCCAAAACAGCATGTCAAGTCCATTAAACCTTCAGACCACCCACAGATAAAAGAGCCTATTTATTTAATACCACCCCAACTTTGGATTCAGATCATGTTTTGCTGTCATGGAAATCATTCATCAGCATTCAGAAAAAGTGGGGACGGTTTAATGTGTTGGAACTGTTGTGCTCAGTGCTACTGTGAACAGTTATGCATTTCCAGGCCTTGTTCAGATTCAGACTCAGATATAAGTGTATTCATCTCTTGGGAAATTGTTTTGCTACAGAACAGCTGCCAAAAATGGAGTTGGGAAAATAGAAAAGTGCAAAAACATGATGAATCAGAAAATATGTCACAGAAGAATATGTCCTGAATATACAATTAAGATCATGGGCGATTAAAGAAAGTTGCAGGAGTTCAGCCTTGCTTACAGGCTCCATTTAGCTCATCCATCATTTCATTAAGTCTGTCAGGTGTATCCTGCTTAGACACAGGAGTTGTGACAACTCAAGGTGGTAGACGTCTCAGTTTAGACAATTCCCTTATGTGTAGTCAGCGCTGTGTCTCACCCACGCCCAATGTCCTTGCACTCAATAATGATTCAGTGATGTGGAACCTGGTTGGCCGAGGTGTTGGGTGGGGCTGGCTGGGCCCGATTGTGACTTTTTTCTGTCGTGACTCCTACCAGGCCCTGAAGTACGGTGTTTAATTTCAGTTTAGTTTTAGATTTAGGAGTGCAAGTAGTTTTAGTTTCAGGAATTTACTAGTTTTTGTTTAGTTTTATTCTTAGTTTTCAGATATTAAGAGGAAAGAAAGTTTCTCAATGGGGGGGTGCAGACCCCCAGGGGGCGTACAGAGAAGTTCAGGGGGAGCGGGAAGCAATGTTTTTTAAAGGGGGGTGCTGAGGTTCTCTTGGGGGGGATACTAACCATGATATACTGATCATGATACTGACCATGATATTGACCATGGTTCTGACATGATACTGACGATGATACTGACATGATTCTGACATCATCAGTATCAAGTATTTGACATTTAGGCAACCAGTAACCATGATACTGACCATGATACTGAGCATGATACTGACCATGATTCTGACATGATGCTGAGTATGGGCCAGAACTCTAGATGTGAGGGCTGAGTAGGGCCAGAACTCATAGATGTGAGGGCTGAGTAGGGCCAGAACTCTAGATGTGAGGGCTGAGTAGGGCCAGAACTCTAGATGTGAGGGCTGAGTAGAGCCAGACCTCTAGATGTGAGGGCTGCGTAGCGGCCAGACCTATAGATACCTGGATGTTGGATAGGGGACACTGGCCCAAAAAGGTTCAGAAACACTGCTATATAAGCTGAAAAGGTTAGGATGAAATAATATATGACACAATGTTACATGCAATTATATTTCATTTTAGTTATTTTTAGTTAGTATATATTTCAGTTAGCTTTAATTATTCATTTTTTACATTTAGTTTTTATTTAGCTTTAGTTTTAAATACTTATATTCATTTAGTTGTGTGTGCATTAATCTCTCTGCCCCCAAACCAACACATTCTGCTTTAGAGCTACCAAAGCAGTGTAATAAATAGTAAATACAGCCATCTAATATCCATAGTTAATAATCCATGAATGTATTACATGCCACATATTTTGATTAGGCAGCATTTTATCTGCTGTAAACCAGAAGGATATTTTAGAAGCATTTTATTATTGCTGCCTAAAACTACATTCCGTAGTGTGCAATAATTAAGTGGTATAACCGTGAGGGGGTGAAAGAACACCTGAAGGGTCATGTCTCTGTTACATGATGGTTCTCTCTATCTCTCGCCTTGT
>NC_139943.1:37513951-37551451 GCF_963454915.1 Gymnoscopelus microlampas
AAGTGCTTCCCATTTTCATTGCGTTCAATTTCCCAGATTGCTAAACTGACAGTATATAATTGAGATAAGAGGAATTACATGTAATGTATTTTAAGGATTATTTTGATTTCATAGTGGTCAACTTAAAGCTGCCAAATAATGTACAAATGCATAATGTATAATCTATTAGGTTGACAAACTGTGTTTGGAAGGAGATGTATGTATAATCAGCACTTTTCTAGACAATGCTGTTAGGTGCAGTGTTCCACTCTCTGCAGAAACAGAGGCCAGACAAACCCAACAGGCTATTTAGTTTGTTTGCAGAGCCACCCCATTTATTTGTGCAAACCTGGAACATCAAACACGTACTTTTAAGTATTGTGCACAGTCTGTTCCCTTTCTGTTGCTAACTGGAATGATAAATGGTTCCACGGATAAAGGATTGGCAGTAAAGGACTTCCTGCATGCTGAGAGGCTATAAATTACTTGATCGGGAGGATACCTGGCCTTGCGCTAACCACTTTCAAAATGGAATCATTATTTTGGTGAAAATCTTCAAAACATTTCTCAAGATATATATGTATTTTTTTAAAGAATTTCACAAAAGGCAAAGCATTTCAGAACTTTCAATAACAGTGAAAATAGCATATCTACAAGTTGCACTGCATTGTGAGCTTGTAGATGAGCTATTGTGAGCTATTTTCGCTACAACAAAGTACAGCATATAGCATTTACTGTTTAATATTCTAAGAATATACAAGATTCTGCGTTGGTTTTTTTGTCTTTGCCCAGCATGCCTCATGCTGCAGCTTTTGCTTCGTAATTCATTCCAACGCAATATTATTGCCCTACTTCTTTGACTCCCAATCCAGGTGGCAGTCCTGGGGGAGCCCTTCCTGCATGCTTTCTCATCATCAGCATTTCCTTCCTTGGCATATCAGGGGTAGACATTGTTTCTGCGGTTGTCAGGCAGAATTAGTTTGATGTCTTGATTTTACGGATTCCTTTGTCCTCTTTGTTCTCACCAGGGGGAAACTTGTTTACGTTGAATTATTCATACGTGGTCGTGGTGTTGAACACAAATGATTGTGGATAGCATCCCTATGGAAACTCATCATGATCCTGTGTGAATGTGAGAGGAGGGGGCAAGGTGCGGGGGATGGGGGGGGGGTATTGTAAATGGAATGATTGGTCTTTTATACCTCCACCTCTGTCTGTCTGTCTATCAATCTGTTTGTCTCTCATTCTCTCTCTCTCTCTCTCTCTCTCTCCCCCCCCTCTCTCTATCTCTGTGATAGCAGAAATCTCAGATTCCCGATAGAGGCGACCCTGGGCGCCCCTCACCCATTGTGTCATTAACGCTGACCAGCAGCCCATCGCTATCTGCCCATGATCTCTCGACCTCCCTGAGAGGCAGCCAGCAGCACTCTCCACATTGGAGGGATTGAAGGCGCTGAGGCGGTGAGGGGTGGCAGGAGAGGGGAAAGAGGTGTGGGAGGGAGAACAGGGTGGGTGATGGGTGAGGGGGCAGCAGATAGAGGAGATGGAAGGGGAAAGAGATCAGTCAGTGGGAGGTATGAGAAAAAACGTTGGCGAGACGAACACCAGGAGGACAGAGAGGAAGAAAACAAGTGGATATGAAATGGAAGAAGATGAGGAAAGCCACAAGTGAAAATAAGTGAAGCTTGAGATTAATGGAGGAGAGGAAAGGAAAAGCAGGGGAGGAGAGGAAATAGTAAAACAAAAACAAAAAAGTGTATGTGTGTGTGTGTGTGTGTGTGGGGGGGGGGGGGGTTAGATTGAGAAGAAGAAAATAGATCAGATTAGGCATGCAGGCAGACTCGGAAAGGGAGTGAAGGAGAGAGAAAGGAGATGCTATTTCAAGGCAATACTTACTGATAATGTCACTCTGCTTCAAAGTGCAAAGCGTTGCTGTCGCGCTCCTGCATGACAGTGCCTCTGGAGAATTTCCTCCAAGATCAGATGATAAAAGGCCAGCTGACAGCGGGGTGCACGGTGCTCCCCCTCGCTCAATTTGACATGTTCCCGGGCAAATCGTGACAGAGTTCGTAGATTCATTTGGTCTCAATCAACAGATAGCCGCCGACCACTGGAGGACCCGGAGCAAGGGTGCAGTGTGAGACCTCGAGGAATGCCGACACCATGCGTGAGGTAAATGCCAGAGAAACTTAAGGGTGACGCGTGTAAATTAAGGGAAGCCACGGTTGTTGAAATGAGATGTCTCAAACACACACACACACACGCACACGCACACGCACACACACACACACACACACACACACACACACACACACACACACACACACACACTCTGACAGAATGATAGATATAAAAATATATATTATTCATGAAGACACAGCTCATCAGAATAAGACGTCAAGAAATAAATAAGCCATGTAGGTCAGTGTCACTTGATTTCTATATAGATTGTTCAATTTGACATGTTTATCACAGGCACATCAGTCACACGTCTGTCACTCTGTCTCAAGTGTCATTTAAGTCATCAATCATGCAGCCCTTAGACATTGCTCCTAAATTCCCAGATGGCCATACTGGATATTTCATCTTGGCAGCAGAAAGTGAGCTTTATTTCATTTTTGCTTTTTACATTGTAACATTGTGTAAACTGCTATTTCATTATACATAGGCCTACATACAGTCATATAGTAACATAACGAGTAATGTCACTAATTACTTTTGATACAAAGTAAGGAGTAATAAGCAGCTAAATTACACTTCCTGAGTAACCTGCCCAACACGGCACATAGTATTATGAAACTGCAAGTCAGACTGGAATCAATTAGCCAAAATTAAAGTTAAATAAAAAAATAAAATAAAATAACAATTATTATTATCATTATTATTATTTATTATTAGTGTTAAATAGCTCTATAGGCCATTCCCATAGCAATTATTGCAGTGTTTGTTCAATAACAGGGGTCTCTCGCCTGTCCAGCTCTTTAGCAGGTCGGGATAACAATTTCATCCAGTCAGGAGAGAGAACTCAGGATACAGGATACAGGTGAAATTGGAAGTGATGAAAAAAAAAATGAGTAGACAAAATCGGAACACTATAATATTTAAGATGATAAATGCGTTCCCTCTCCTGATTTGATTATATTGGTGACCCAAATGTATTTTCTGTTTATTAAAGAGCTGGCGAGACCCTTGAACAAACACTATAGCAATGATTACTATCAGAATATATAGTTTTAACTTTTTAACAAAAAACCTTTAACCAAAATAAATATATGTCTTATAGTACCTTTAAGTTATATTTAGTGTGGCAAAATTAAGAGTTATCAATGGGTCAACTCCAACAAACTAGCAGTGCAAATGTCATTAATAACACTAAGATTAGATTGCTAAAATAGACATTACAGTCCCAAAATAAATTAGCTACAGTACATGTGGTCTTGGAATGTGAATGTGCTGAACTGTTTAGTAACAGTTGTTGGAAGAGGTCAATCATCTATAGCAGTGGTTCTCAACCAGTGGTCCTTGAGGGGGTTCCAGGTGGTCTCCAGCTAAATGGAAAGTTGGTAACCAAATGGACCCTCATTAAATCTTTAATTCTTGAGAGCGTAAAATGAAACCAAAGGAACCTGTGAGGTTTCATTTTAGCCATTTGGTTTCATTTTACGTTAAATTATTGTTAAACATCTGTCTACGTCTACACAATTAGAGAATGTAGAAGAATTGTTATTTTGATCAACGTTTG
Organism: Gymnoscopelus microlampas; assembly: GCF_963454915.1. Lineage (NCBI taxonomy): Eukaryota > Metazoa > Chordata > Actinopteri > Myctophiformes > Myctophidae > Gymnoscopelus > Gymnoscopelus microlampas. The sequence continues at coordinate 37,517,673 of NC_139943.1, forward strand.
CCTGTTATCTCACCTATAGTACCAACATCAATACAGCATGGAATAGTGGACAAAATCGTATCCAAAGATTAATGGACGAAATAATGGACCTTGATATGAAAAAGGTTGAAAACCACTGATCTATAGCCACAACTGCTGTAGACCTACACCTGTGGAAACATCACTTCCTGTGTGCCACCTGTTTAACTTTATTGCCATTGTCAACCAGTAGGTGTCCTTGTCCTACCAGAGAAGGGAGACCACCTCCAACCACTGCAGATGCAGATGTGCTAGTTGTATTGTGTTAACATATGCAGTGTCCCGAGGGACACTGGTGTGTCGTGAGGTGTGCCTTGGGATTCTGTGACAACCACACATTATTATTATTGCAATAATACACTAAACAAAAAGTTATGAATGACAAATTTACCATTGTGTGTGCATTTCCCAATACAGAGAGAAATTCTATATACCCTAAAAAAAAAAATGTAATATGCATGATATCCCTATTTTGGGCATGTAATTATAGCGAACATCTACTTTTTTATTTAATTTTAGTCGTATTTTTTCACAAATAAAGAAATATTGTGAAAATAGCTGATCTACAAGGTCACAACACGTCGCATCGCAACACGTTGTGACATTGTAAAGCGCCTATTTTCTCTATGAAAACAGGTGCACCCTAAGATTTTTATTTGCCCATTGGTGTGTCTTGGGCACACAACAACATTTCAAAACCACTGCTCTACCACACATATTGGTTGGACATTTGGGATGATTTACATCCCAAATGTCGGCTTTATTAATAGCCTACTGTTCATTCCAATTAAGAGCATGCAAACCCATCTGCACACATTCTGACCTTTTTGTGAGAGGAGTCAAATGAGTCTGAGAGAGAGAATGTGAGATATCTACCATAATCCATGTTAATACCATGTTATTGTATTTCCCACTGGCTGAGACCTTGAGCTTCAGTCGTAGAGTGAAAAGATAACCTCTTTGCTTTCTTCCTTCTCTGCCTACCTATACTGCATTTCTCAACCCCCCCCCCTCCAGGTCTGTGTGCAATTTAGTGGATGATGTGAGACCATGGCTGCACCTCGCATCCACCCCCGGCCTCTCTGTATGTCTGCCGCTGTGCACTATGGCTTTTTATTCCTATGTGATGATGGAATATGCTCGGGTAGGAATAGAAGCCATTTTACACACGGTGAGAGTGCGACGTGAAAGAAGCATGACAGAGGTGTGCATGTGTGTGTGTGTGTGTGTGTGTGTGGGGGGGGGGGTTCCTTTCTTATCCTGCCTGCTCATGTGCTCTCAAAGGCCCGGCGTCTGTTTTTTGATCAATCATAACTGTTTAATGTTTTCCCTGTGGTGATGACATGTTTAAGAGCGTCTTGTCGAATGATGTACACAGTCAAATCCTCAGGGCCAATTTATGCAGCGTGGTACAAATGAGCTTACGGGTCAATTTGGTTACATTTGTACCAAATGGAGTTAAATTAACACTCAGGATTTTACTGTATAGTTTTGTGTGTCTGTGTGTGCACCTGTTTCTGCCTCCAGGCGCACACAGCCTCCCCTGCTCCCTACGCTTGATGTGTGCAGTGACAGCAGCAGTCCACAGGGACGGAGGTGGAACATTGTGAAACATCATCGTGAATAAAGAACAAAAAGACATGAGCAAGAAGAGACCAATACGGATCTTTAATAACCAGCGATAAAAGAGGCACTTAGTGAACCACTTTAACAGCCTCCGAGAGGCATTTTGCATTTCCCTTTCTTCTCACTCTCATGATTCATTTGCACATTATTAAAATAAAACTTTGACATTGAGCATTACACCAGAAAATAATCTACCTACAATATTATACAATATAAGATACATACAGTATAAACAAGATAAAGCACCTTTTTTGTCCTAGTAAATACTATTCATAATTAAACAGTTGGAATACAGACACAGATGATTCAGGTTGTGATTTGTGTGTGGTAATATCAGTGCATGGGAAGAACTCCGTAATACAGGTCTCAGGACTGTGATGTGTCCTTACATGCACCTGAGTTTATACAACAGAAGCTTTCCTAATTTCCTTTCCTGTCAGCCTACAGATGAACTACTTGGATGGTTTACACAGTATCTTTACCATTTTTAAGAAACTAAAGAGAACCTTTAAGCACAGTTGGATGAATGTAACTGCTACAGATCTGAACGTTCCCTTCTGAGGACACTGGCATTCACATTACAATAAAAATATAACATAGCACCAGTTAATGTTTATACAATAAGGCTAATACAATGAATGTCAATGCAGTACAGTAAAGTAAAAATGAATACAAAATTATAACTATTTTTGTTCTTTTCTTATTTTTGAAACATGTACAAAAGGTGCACAGACAATAGTCCAAGTCAGTTATGATGTAATTTGGTCCTGTTGCAAAATACCCACAATGACCTCTTAAGATTTGGTGAATGCAAGACTGACATGCATTTCTTGGGGGGAAAAGGTTGATATTTTGATGTGTTTTTCAAGTATTCTTTTTTTTTCTTTCCTTTATGTGAATGAAATGTCATCAATGAAATTAATAATAACCAACAAAGGAATAGCAAAATATTTCCATGATTTGTCCAAATAGCATTGTTGACTTGAAAATGCATATCTGCAATTAGTCCTCACATTTGTGTAATAAAGACATTGCAAAAAAGAAGACATAAAGTGACTACATGACTATTTATAAAAAGCATTTCACAGAAAAGGGCCGTGCAATCTCATTCATCATAATGAGTCATTTGTGATTGTGAACTATTGTCTCTTTTTCACAGATCCCTCAACCCCCGTCAGTTTATAGATTCCGAAGTGTCCTTCCTTAAAGGAATCTTAAAGCTAGTGAGTTTTTGGCCAAATAACTGGCTCAGGAGGTGGTTTTGGGACTCTGCCGTCCGGTAGGCGTGACTTTCCATCGACCTGACCCCCATCTTTGGCTTAGACTTATTCAAGGAATTGTTCATAGGAGCTGCTGACACTTTAGAGACTGGGGAATGCAAAAGGCGTCCTGAAGGTCCCTTTTTGGCTTTATAGTCACCATTCAGGTGGTGCACCTCTGTTTTTTTCGGTGCGCAGTTATCAAGCAAGTTTCTCTTTGATTGCAAACCCAAGCTCGCAGTTTTGTGCTTTGGGACTAATTTGTTGCTAACAACATCGTCCCGTACTGAAGAAAGCACAGGGTAGTCACTGGGTCCATCCGACTTCCTTTGCAATGAGGGAGCCTCACATTTGCTGGGGCGAAATTTCTTTTTAGCCCTGGCGTCAATGCCAAGGTTCTCTCGCGTGGCCGGTGAGGAAACCCTTTGCAGGCTAAGGGGCGACTTTATCTCTTTTCTCCTCTTTTGTTGCCGCAAAGAGTCTCTATCTTCATTTGGAACTGAGCCCTGTGAGGACAGCTTAGAGTGGAAGACTGGTGTTGAGTCAATAGCCTTGGGGCTAATAGTGGAGTTGTGTTTACTGTTATCAGTTGTTTTGGCTGGGAACACTTTGTCTTTATTCTGACTGCTACCTTGCTGTTCAGCACCATTAGATAAGAAAACGTCCTTCTGTTTGCTGCCATTGCTGTAAGTTTTAGTTGTATTCTGCTCACGCTCCCTCTCTTGCTCCATCATACTGGTGACAACAGGTGACTTATGCTTTGTTGACTCAGGTGTCTTTGTACTGCTCTGATTTTCTCTGCAGCTTAAAGAATCCTCATTAGATGGGATTAAAATGTTATTTTCTGACCTTTTCTCACCAGCCTCATCTTCAACAGAACGCTGCTTGCCATTAGCCCCCACCTCTGCCAGTTTACTCTTCTCTTTTGATTCAGACCACTGTGATGTGATCTTGTCTCTGATACAAAGTGAATCATCCTCCTCCTTCACTTCACATGGCTCAGTAATTGATTCCCCATAAACCTCTTTATCAGGTGATTTAGGCGAGGGACTGGGGTCGATTTCCTCTGCTTTGGGAGTAGCCGATTCTGAACAGCCCACAGGAAAGGTACATTCAGAGTATTCCTCTGCAGTATCCTCTGTCTTTACGTCAGTGTGATATTCAGCTGTGCTGGTCTGCGTGAAGTCGTCCGCAGTGGATATAGTGGGTTTCGATGAAGGCATTTCGGAGTTGTTATTCAAGTGCAGTGAGCCGATGCTGGCAATGCCACTGTCAGAACTGTTCTCTTGCAGACTCTCTGAGAGAATTTTCCTCTTCTTACTCGCAGGCAAATCACATTCTTCCTCTTTGGTGGCAGATGCTTTGACAGGTCTGAGAACACCTCTGAATTTGAAAATCTTGTTACCCCCCGACAAGTGCTTTTCCATATGCCGGTCAAACTGCTCCTTTTTAGAGAAGGTATAGTTGCATGTGCTGCAGATGAACGATTTCTTAATGACATGCATAACGTCGGCGCAGAGCTCGCAGGTGTAAAGGGTGGTATGTTTTGAATCCAGCTCATCGACCTCCTCGTGTTCCCTCTTCAAGTGATCTTTCAGTTCCTGGGCTTCATTGTAAGTGACCGGACATTTGTGACACAGGAAAATCTTCTCCAGGTTGTGAACCACTAAATGTCTCTGAAGTTTGAATGGTTTGGGGAACTGTTTGCCACAGTGGTGGCAGTCTCTGGAAGGATCTTTACAGTTTGGGTGCATCTCCACGGTTTTAGACGTGACTGTTTTATGGAGGACCTCGAGTGGAGTTAACGTACTCTGCTTCCCACTTGCTCCACTGCTGACTTTTGTCTTGTGAACTCTCGGCTCGGCTCCCTCCACACTTTTCCCATCTGCAACAGCACTGTCTGTAGCCACAGCTTTATCCTGCTCCTTGGTCGGTTTACTTGTCTCTCTGTTCGATTTGCTGGGGCGGTGCTGCATGATGGAGGTAATGAAGTTCTTCACCGCCGTCTCCTGCATGAGGCATCCCGAAATGCCCAGCATGGAACCCTGCGTCTGGCCCTTCCGAGCGAACTGGGTGGCATGCTCTCGAAGGTGCTCGTTGTACATCCACACGTCTGATATCTCCTTCAAGCACATTCCGCAGGTCCAGATCCCTGCCTTGTTTTTGGCATGCTTCTCCCACAGATGGTCTCGCAACTGCTCCCTGGAGCTGAACTTGCGCTGCACACACATGTAGCACGTAGGGGGCGGAGAGGGGTTGTGAGAGAGCTTGTGAAAGTTGAGCTCCCCCAAGGTGAGGAACCAGGTGAAGCACACTTTACATTTGTACTGCTTATCTTTCACCTTTATGCCGCCCTCTTGCCGTTTCCTGCCTCGCCGCTCAGTAGGTTTCTTGGGCTTTTCGACCTCTCTCTTCTCGGCATCATCATTTACAACCGGAGGAGTCACTGTGATGTCTTTATTGGAGTCAAAGAACTGGATCTCAGGAAGTTGAAATGTAGTGTTGATGTTTTGAATGTCTATGCTGTGGAAAGCTGGTGCATTGTCCGTGACAGTTGTCTCCATGGGGGCAGGGGCGGGGGAGGGGGCAGAGGGCAGGGGGCACGGTGTGTTTGGCACGTCTGCGTTACACGGGCTCGGGTCAGACAACACTATTGGGTCTGCAGTTAAGCTACTAATGTCACTGGAGTCATTCCAAGCTATAGAGGATTTATCAATGGTGCTCTCCAGTGGATTCAATGCATCGCCGGCAGGCTGTTCATTGTTCTCATGATTGTCTTTGTGATCATTGACAGCTTGCTTGACATTAGATAATGCCTCAGCATCACTTTTTAAGGTGCTGTTGTGGCACATATTCAAAATGATAGCGTCGTCTCTTGATATGGTCTCGTATTCACAATGGCTGTTCTTGATGAATGTTTCATGTGGTTGATTTTCGGTGCACTGAGTTTTATTTTCAATAAATATTTCGGGGGGAGGGTAGTCGTGATTCAGGTGCGAATCAGGTGACAACTTCTGCCTCTTGTTTTTCTTGCTGTAAACCCTTGGACACTTTTTCCTTTTCATCTCCTCATCTCTGGGGAACAGCTGAGAGAATGTGGTATCATCATCAATTAAGGCCTTGAGAGTGGGACTGAGGCCAGGTGGGCTAGGAGGGGCCGGAGACAAACAGGGGACAGGACTGACCTCGTCTGCAGGGCTGCTGCCTTTCTCACATTTTATTTCAACTGCAACTTTCCTAAGAATTTCTTTGGCAAGACTTTCTCCTGATGCTTTTTGCGCACACATCTCGCTGGCGTACTCCTGTTCAGACTTCTCACATTCTTTAGTAACATTCTTAACTACTGCACAATCCACTTCATCATATGTGCATGATTCTGCCTCTTCACTGGCCGTCTGTGGCACGCCCGTACTTTTCACCTCTTCCACCTCTGTGTCGTTCTCCTTTAACTGCACCGTTTCACTTATTCCATCTGTCTCTTGTGTGGGAGATACGGATGTGTCTTCGACACTGCAGCTTGAAGCAACGGGGAGGGGGATTTCCTGTGTCTCAGTAATGTTTTTGTCAGGATGATTATTGATTTTCCCTCGCTCCTCTGGTGGCTTGCATGTTTCTTGTAATGTGCGGTTTTGGAATTCAGGAGTTATAGCTTGCAGGATGTCTGTCTTCAATATATTTAGGAGCTCATCTGAGAATGGATCCGTCTTTATGTTGATCTCACTATTTTTGTTTTTCCTTGCTTTGTTGCTCTTCTTTGCCTTTGGCGCCGGGGGAGGCACATGAGGAACTATTTCATCCATGAGTATCGGTGTATTTGTTTCCGTGGTCACATCCTCCAGGATTTGATCTGTGGCCACTGGTTTAGATGTGGGAATGTTATTGCTCATCTCAGTGAGAGTCTCAGCTACCCCCTCCGCTTTCTCTGGGAAACAGAACTGTGACTCATCTTTATGCACTTTCTCTGCAGTTTGTGATGTTTCATAAATAAGCATGCTGCCCTGACTTGATGTTGCATTGTCCAGGACAGCATGTCTGTCAGTTCTGATCAGATGTTTCATGGCCTTGTGTCTCTTTAGCCCCGGCACTGTCCTAAAACACATAGAGCAGATGTCGCAGAGGACTTTTCCTTGTTGAGTGCTGTTCTGCATGTTTGTTTTCTTTTGCTCCATCTCTTCCACCTGGTGGGTTACAGAACAGCACAGGTCAGTCTCTAGTGTTGGTTGTGTTTCTGCTGACTCTGGTGGTAGACACGTATCTTCACAGATGATCGGTGACTTCGGAGTGGGTGGAAGGTCTGGTGCATCCTTTATGAGAGGAGCAGCTCCTTGTTCACACAGAGACCCATGTGTGTCTACATTCTCTGGTTCAGATTTGCTCAGGAGGTCAGCGTGTACACTCAGATATTCAACAGATTCAAGATCATTGTGGCAGACCTCTATGTCCGCCTGTACCTTGTCATCGGAAGCATCAGTGCATTTGATTTGTGCTGGGAGACCCAATGCAATGCATGTAAATTGCAGACTCTCTTGGATGATGCTTCTGTCCAAGGGTTCAACTGGTTTAGTTGGAGGATCTGATTTTAATGACATTTCTGCATCTGTGATTGTTGTGGTTTTGTTGGCTGTCAGTGCTGCTTTGTCACCACAAATGCTGCTGTCATCTCTTGGACACTGCTTGACATCTGGCTCCTCTTCAACTCTGTTAGCTGGTGAGATGGGGATGTAGTCATATTGATTCAACTGTGGAGGCTCATCTGAGATGCCATCATAGTTCAGTGGGCTAAGTTTGAAATCATACATTCTGTCTGTCTTCAAGAGTGCCTCTGATGCATCTGTTGGTTCACCTGTACTCGTGAGGGGGAGTGGAGAGGGGACAGTCGCTTCAGATGTGGGAATTTTACAATCGATAGTCACCAAATCCAGGTGAGGTGGACTTATGAGAGAATATTCCATCTCAGCTGCTCTGGTCAAAGGTGCATCGATCAGCAATGAATTGTTGTCATTTTGTTCATCACAGTCCTCTGTGTGGGATTGCATATGCTGAAATGACCCTTGGTCACTGGTCATATTATCACTTTGTGACTGACCTGAATCCTCTGGTAAGACCAGGTTCTCTGTGGTCGTGTGAGAAGTTGCGAGAGCAGGACTGGTCGGTGGTGCATCAGCTTGTAGAATAAGACTCTCTTCTATATCATTCCCCATATCATTCCCTGTGCAGGGTGAGTTCTGATGACTTGCAATGTGATGGATGGGAAAATGCTCTTCAATGTCTTCCATGTGTATCTCGGGTTCTTGTTTTTGAATGGTGTCAAATGTAAGAGCCGTTTCAGGTTTTGTCTTGTACTGAAACGGAACAACCGCACACACAGTGCTCTCCAGTATACAGTCAGTCTGTGTGAGACTCAGCACACTGTTTTCTCCCTCTATAATAAACTGAGTGCCTTGAATGGAGGAGCAGTGAGTTGTATGCTCTATGTTGTTTTCCATCAGTAATGGACTGCAAGGCTTGTCTGTGGTTATTATCTCCATGGGCATGTTGGCTGTCTCACTGCTGCTGTAAATCTCAGGAGGGCTACAATTTTGAGGGGCAGTGGAAGCATTTAGGTCATCTTGTTTTTGTTCATCGTCTGTGACTTCACATTCTCTCCTCAGTTGATCAGAGCTCTGCATTTGTGGTTCATGTGACAACGGTGAATTGCTGGGCATGTCAGCGGCTCTTTCTTGCCATACTTGATCCACGACATCATTCACGCTGTCCTTCATTTCCGGGGCGGTGTCATGTAGAAGCGGTGGTGCTGAAAGAGGGCTGTCAGGCTGACAAGTGATGGCCCTCACCGCTTCAATTTCCTCATGGCAGTCTAAAGCAGGGCTCTCTTGAACGTCGTTGATGTTTTGTAAGAGTTTATCCATGTTGTCCCCTGCATTAGAGTCCTCACGGGCCTCCTCGGCCTCATGTGTGTCATTCATTTCCATATTTGAGCAGTAAACTGACTCAATCACATTACTCTGCTCAGTAATATGCTCCTTGACTGATGTGAATTTAGTCTCTGTCTCACCGTCACTGTTTTCTGTGGGTTCCCTTGGTGGTAGTATAACTGTCAGTTTTTCATCCTCTGCAGGGTCAGCGCTGCTGCAGAACGATGGCTGTGACTCACTCAGAATGAATTCAATATCATTTTTCCTCTCATTGATATTTAGAGGTGATAATATATTCTCCTTCTCTGTAATTGCTTCCCTTTCACCATCATGTCTTCCCTCCCCTGTGTCAGTCACTTGACATTCAATTTCTAGATGCTGTGGACTCTTGAGAGGATTGATATTCAGCTCCTCTTGTCCTGATATAATGGGCTCCTTTTTGAATATGGAATCAGAAATCACCTCCAGGCTTTTCATCAGGTTTTCGGCATATCTCTTCTCTTCCAAAATCTCCTCTTTTGATTCTGCATGAGTTATTTTTTCAACACTCGCGGCCTCCGAATTTTGCACTTGGTGATGTGGATGTCGTTCTACGTGTGTGACTGCGTTTAACATGTCGGGCGTGTCAACCTCTTTTACAGTAAAATGCTCGAGGACTCCCGAGTCATTGTGTGTTGGAGTGTGGGGACTGTGGTGTCCACTCATCAACTCAAACTGGAATGGACTAGACCATGGAAGGCCCGGCTCGTGGAAATGCTCCGATTGCACATTAGTGACTGACATGTCCATGGTCTGCACAGGGCACCTAATATCCAGACCAGTGTGTTCATTCTCTGATGATTCATCACTCAGTCTTAGAGGAGAGAACTTGCTCATTTGCAACTGTTTGGGGGCCTCTTCGGCTTGTAACGGCGGGCTCTCCATCTTAGTTGTCTGTAGCTGGTTCTCAAGTTCAGTCACTATTCTCTTTATCTCTAGCTCATCCTCTGAAGCACAGCTGTTGAGATTTGTGCCGTAGTCCATAATCTTTTCTGGCAGTGACAAGGGAACATGACTGTAATCTGACTTCTTTTCATTTGTCTTCTCAGAGTTGCCTTTGTACTGCGATATCTCATCTGGCAACATTGGGCTGACGTCAACCATAAGGCCCCAGTCCCTTTGTTCCAAAAAGGGCGAGAAGGATGATACAAACTCTTCTTTTTTATCATTTGTGCTCTCTATTGTGCTGAAACTCTCTTTCTGCAGTGGCATGTCTGAGTAAAGGCCATTGTCAAATTCTGCCACTGTCAGGTCCCCAAACATCGATGATGTGTCAAATGAAAGAGGGGATTTCAGAAGACCCTGGTCCTGGTCCAAGGGGTAGGGCAGAAGATGTGATGAATCTTTTTGTATCAATGGACCATGGGGTTCAGGTGGAGACAGGCACACTTCATTCACCAGAGCACTGCACAGAGTTGTTGGTTTGGGGACTAAGTCGTCGACTAAAGAAATTTGCTCTTTCATTGTGTAGACACTGTCATTATGTTTTTCAAAGGTGGTGCTGTCTGACAGTTTAGACTTTGATGGCATTGCCCGGGGCCCTTCACTATCTCTTCTTTTACGAGTTGATCTTCCCTTTGGGTTTCGCTCGTTCTTATTATTAAAATCAGCTGGTTCTTTGTTGAAGGTGGCAGAACGTGAATCTAGCTGTGACTGCTTGCCGCTGGTACTTGTAGACTGTGCTGATTCTTCTTTGGGGGGTGTATTGTTTACTATCTGTGGGGTATTTCTGTTTGAAATGTCTGCTATACAAGTGTCTCTGTTATATGACTCCAGTCTCTCTCTTGACACTGTGTGTGAACCCCTGCATTTGTCAAGGTTTTTGCCTGCTCCCCTTGCTTTATGTAATGGATCAGCATCTTCCACGTTCGAACAATGGCTCCTCAGGGCCTCTGAGTTGTCTTTGCTAACAGAAAGACTAGGCTTATCAGAACTGTACTTTTTGGTAGATTTTGTGAACGTAAGTGCTAGCTGTGTGCTGGACTCTTTTGGACATAACTTGTGTGGTGAGGACCTCTCATAGGTTTTCTGTTCCGGGGAGTCTTTCCTCCTAATCTCCATCTTCTTCTCACAGTCGGAGTCAGTGCGGTCCGTGCTTTTGGGGCTGTTGATGCTGTCGCTGGAAACACTCACAGACGTGCTGAGCTCGCTGCTGGTGGACGACCTGCTCCCCCGCCTCCTGAGCCTCTGATGAGAGCTGTGTTTCTCAGGGGAGAGAGAGACCTCCTCGCTCTTCTTCACCTCAAAGCACTCCTTTGACTCATGTCTCCACGCGGCTTGGTCTCGCTCACTCCTCGCTCGCCATTTGCACTCCTTGGTGTACGTGTATTTGCACCGGCTGCTCTGACTCAGCCGGCCTTGGCTCGCTATCTTTACCGGCTCACACTCGTCGTCCGAGTCCGAGACATAGTCGTACTCTCCAAACGCCGGGTTCTGCACGGTGGGGGTCAGCCTCTCCATCACCAGCGAGAACTGAAGGTTCTTGGTACCTTTGACGTGGAGCTTGTGAAGTTTATTTTTCTGTTGCACTATCTTGTGAATGAGCTCTTTGCTCCAGGTCCCCCCTCCGGTTCGTTTCCTCTTGCTCTCTTTCACTGTACTTTTTGGGGTCGGGGACGTTTGGTTCACTGTGGAGGCTGAGGGATGGATCAAGCTGCGCAGTGCCGAGCCATCTTGGTAGCTCTTAACACCGCAGCGCTCTGAAAATTTGCTGGATAAGAGGAACCTCGGAGCACTAGTGTTTTCATCCTCACTCTTGCACAGCTTTCTTGCCTCTCTCATTTTGCTGTCTTGTTCCTTGGATTTCTCCTCCGAAGTGATTCTTGAATTTTTATGAGAGGCCTCTTTTTTCATGTTCATTTTCTCATCTTGCTCCAAATTCAGTGCCATTTTCTCCAGTTTGCTTTCTGTGTACCGTTTATCTATCTCGGGGCTTTTAACGTCCGAGTCGTAAAGATACTTCCCCTGCATCAGACTCCTGTCATCGTCTATTGCTTGCCTACTTTTGCTCTCGAAAACCATCAATTCTTTGGTTTTTATTAATTGTCTGTTTGATGTTGTTTTGACAGTGGTGAGGTCATCGTCAGCAAAAGCATCTATGAAGCTGCTGTCAATTTCTGCATTGTCTGACTGATAGCCAAGTCCGTTCAGGGCTTCTGTAATTAGACTGTCTAACTCCATTTCCAGGTCAGGTAGGGGAACAGGGAGAATGCATGGGCCAGAGATCATCGGATCCTCCTTGTTGTCCCCTTTAGATTCCCCGTCAGACATCAGCTCACCATTCTTATTCAGCCCCAACAAAGACAGGTGAAGGTCAGACGGACACCTTGGAATGGAAACATTCTGACATGCACCAGACCCAGACGATGCAGCTTTTGACATTTCTGCAGAGAACTTCCTGCTATCTTCCACTTTTGATATGTCTTTGATCTCATTTTGTGCAAATGCACTGTGCTGACCACAGTACTGCTTATGGCCCAGGAATGAGGCCAGGTTATTGAAATTCTGATCACACTGCTTGCAAGTCAGCAGCACGTCTAGCTGGTCAAGATTTGCTGTGGCTAAAGAGGTGGCTAACTGGTGTGCAGAGTATGGCGGTGGTGGTTGGTGGTGATCTATTCCGAAGCTGTCCATATAGCCCTTGTTTCCATCCACGGCAGTCTTTGGGTGTATGCTGTTCTGCAGGTAGCTCATCATGTCATCTTTGGCTCTGTCTGGGCCGTAGGGTACATTTCGGGGGGTGTCGGAATGAAAGTGATGGGGGTTGGTGCTTAGGTGATCTGAGGATAACTGAGTTTTGGCTTGGTGCTGGTGATAAAACGGTGGCGGGGGACCTGGCTTTGGTGTTTGACTGTCCTCAGAGTTTAGGTTAACAGGGCTGGTGGAGGCTGGGGAGAGGGAGGAGCAGGTGCTACTGGAGGTGGGGTTGTGGACCGGGGAGGGCAGAGGGGATTCATAGGGCGATACCATCATAAGCCCCATAGGTGGGACTTGTACAGGGGGGTAGTTGTAGTTTCTTGATGATGCAGCTGGAAGAGACTGATTTAGCCCAAAATATACAGGCTTATTTTTGGACTCACACACCTGTGCGTGGCTCATCTCTACTTTAAAAGAAGACATTGTGCTGCTGCTGTGTTTGACAGATTCCTGTCTTTGGTTAGAAAAGCCTTCACTGTTTCTATTGCTTTGGAACGAGCTGTTCTTATGGGATTTATTATCATCCTGCCATTCAGAGGGGGAAACCATGTAAGCCAATTTTTGATTGCTAATTTGCCTAGATAATTCAATTCTGTTTTGGCTAGGCATGGCAGAGTTTAGGCGTATCTGCTGCCAGGGCATTCTGCTGCTTTTAGATGAATTTGGCCTTTGCTCAAGTGCTGGTTGGTTCTGAAACTGAAACTTATCATTCATATCAGCATATGGAATTGTGTTTTGATCAGCTGGTGAATATGACTTACTAGTTCCCTCCCAGGAGTGTGGTAATATACTGTGAACTTTGTTGATGTTTTTATCAAACGGCACTGAGCCCATATGAATGTTATTCAGCGGAGGGCTGCCGTATGTTTTGTTTGGAAAGTGCATTTGGGAGCTGGGGCCTTGTGCAATATTTCTTGCATGGAGCACACTTCCTTGGATGTGTGCTCTCTGGCTGACAGCTGTGTCTTTGGGGTGGCAGCTCCTCTTGCTGGCTGCAGTGATGGCTACATCCCTACTGTCTGCTTGTCCAAAAGCCTTGCCACCCTCTGGCAGGGCGCCCTTCCCTTGCTCTGACTGCTGTGAGCTTGAGCCAGAGCTCTCACTGCTTGCCGAGTCCTCATTCTGACTCCTTGGACAGTGCATAGAGGACACTGCCCCTTGTGGTGACTGTATGTACTGTGATGGCTGTGGGGCGTGGGAATAAGATGTTCTATCCTCTGACTGCTGTTCATTATTGAACTGTGTGTTGTTTTGAGAAACCTCCTGGCTCTCTCCGGGCGTGAAGGAATAAGAGTTATGAGTTACATGAACTGAACTTAAAGAGGAGTCTGTGAAGTCTTGAGACTGGTGGTTCTGTTCACAGGGAAAGGGGTCCGACGTTGAGTCTTCCATCAACTGATATCCATACTGAAACGGCAATGTCACAAATGTATTCGCTTTATTGGCCTCTGTGAGGGCAGTGGGCTTCTGTGAGGAGATTGCGTAGTTAGCACCATTAAAAGTCCTTTCAGGTGACTGCCACGCGTTGGAGCTACTCAGCTGAAAGTCTGTAAATAGCAGCTGGTTGCCAGGCTGTGCATTGTTGCTCTCCATCGGGCCTGGTGGCTGCTGCTGCTGCTGCTGGGACAGGGGTGGATGTTGGTGGGTGGAGGCTCCACCTGCGGTGCTGAGTGCCTGTGAGGTATAGCTTGGGGCGGTGAGGTTAGAGGAGGCCTCCTGGAAGCAGCGGCTGTAGTTGAGCTCCTCTTGCTGCAGCTCGGCCTCTCTTTCCGGGATACTGGGCACGTGGAATCTGTAGCTGCCCGAGACTGGGCCGCGACTGGCTTCCAACTTCTTGGGTGGCGAGACCTTCTGCTGCGGGTAGGCGATGCCGATGGTGGGGTTGGAACGTGGGTTGGTGATGCTCAGCCTGTACAGCTGCTGCGGGTTGCCCCGCTCTGACTTTCCGGACCGCTTGCCCTTTTCGCGGCCACGGCTCTTTCCGCTCGGGGACTGGGGGCTGCCTTTGCCACTGGGCCAGGTCCTGTCAGTGGCAAATTTAGTTCTGTTCTGCAATGACCTGAAGTCGATCTTCCCCGTTTGCTGTGGCCGTATCACAGCCTCGCGTTGCTGAGTGCAGTCTCTCTCCTTCTCTAGTTTGTCAGTCTTTGCCTCTCTGCTGCCGCTGCGGGCCTCAGTGCCGGTGCTTGGGAAGTGCTCTGAAGACTCTTGTGTGCTGCTGTCACTGTGCTGCTGCTCCAGCGCCGTCCCCTCATCCTGCAGTTTGGACTCAGCGCCCAGCTCTTTGACGGCGTACGTGCGCTGAGGCTCTCCTGCCATGGTGCACGGGGCGCACTGTGAAGGCCTGGTCCTCAGAAGCGCTGTCTGGGAGACAGGGGCATGGTCCTCTCAGTTGGTACGGATCAGTAAAGGTCCAGTGGCAGGGACTGCAGGGAAAGGGCCGCTCGCTGCAGGCTCATCTCTTCACTTTCATCATGAACCACCGATCTGGCACCAGCATACAGCAGACCTGCAACGACAAAAGAGAGATGGGGGTGTGATTAAAACCATTGTCCAAGAAAGAAAGTGTGTGCAAATGTGCGAATTGATGTTGACAACACTAGGTAGAAATGAACATTAATTTATTGATGCATTAGTATAGTCAACTGAAAAAAAAAACCCAAAAAAAACTGGGATTTCTGATTATAGGGAAGCAAAACACTTCTAAAACATTTTGTTAATTAATGAACAAGATAAAAAAAAAGAAGGTGAATGTTGCTGTTTGTTAATTGAGAAGATACAATTGTATGGCCTATTACTATTACTATCAAGTCTGTTGTGACGGTCAATATGTGCACACTGCAAGACTATACTGCTTTGACCAGTAGAGGGCACTGTTGCAACATTATACAGCTGTGCTTTTACAGACAGCACAAAGAGCCAGTGTAATCTCTGCTGTATTCTATGATATTCAAGCTCCCACGGAAGATACTGGCAACACACTCGTTCCATATTACTGACTACTACAACAAACAGCTCTAATAATTTCAAAGCACTGGTTTCTTGCCATCCATGCTCAACAACTGACACCAAGTGAACTGATGGATGTACGAGAATCACAGACAGAACCTACTACATAAACAATCTGACAGAGAAAAGAAACAGTTTGGTCTTGAAATGATGAAGCGCGTCGCAGCACTGAGGATGAGAGGGATAACATAAGGATCCAACAAAATCGCTGCCAATGCATGATTCACAGACTCCTAAAGTGCAGGGACACAATACCACAGTGTTCTAACGCTGTGGAGGGCTGCAGGTTTAGATCATGGAGCAATATCAGGGATTAGTCAGTCAGCCATTGACAGCGAGAAGGGCGAATGGGCGCGCTGACGTTTGTTGCCTTTCCTCAGGCATCCCAGACACCGGCGCTCAGGTCCCAATTTACTTTGGCGCGACCACCGCCGCTGCTTTCGCTTGAGGTCAGCCCAGAAGCAGCTTTGGAGTTAGCACCAGAATGTCATTTTCTGGGCTCGTCAGCCCGCCAAACATCCCATCCCTCTGCCTCGCCTCCATTTCCATCGGCTGTTCCCCAAAAGCCAGCGTTTGAGTTTGGTGACAGCGTGAGGAAGAATGTGGCGCTTGTGAAGCACTGTGTTATGTCAGGTCTGTCCCTCAGCTGATGGCTCAGACTGCCTATGCTCCCCGAGCACACTGCCACCACAACTTCCAGAAACCCGCCCACAGCAGAATGCATGGCCTGTCTGCCCTGCCGCCTTCATACACAATTTTGGGGACAGGGTGTAAAAGTGTATACACTGTATATACAATGTACTAGAGAGGCAGGAATGGAGGCGTTTAATGGATCCATATTATGACAGCACAGCTCGCATGCAAGTGTGGCAGTAAACTATTTTAGCCACAAAATGATAAGTTAGAAGGAGGAGCAGACATTAAAATCCACCCTCATCATCCCTGTGTGGTTGTAAAGGTTGACATTAAGCTCGGTACCATGTCGCCGAGTGTTGGGCTTAACTGCTCCTCTCATTGTCTTAAGTAAATAGCTGCACACACATGTACAAACCCACAGCCGCCCACCCACCTAAACACACGCACGCACGCACGCACGCACGCACGCACGCACGCACGCACGCACGCACGCACGCACACACACACACACACACACACACACACACACACACACACACACACACACACACACACACACACACACACACACACACACACACACACACACACACACACACACAGTAGTAAAACCCACAATTAGACACACTTTCTTTGCCCTATGGCCCATGGTCGTGTGCCCTGACCTCCATGACACACAGCTGCAGATCTCTCTCTAGGTGAAGCTCACAGTCAGATCATAGCCTTGAGATTCCAAGTCATTCTAACTGACTATATGATTTTGTTCCCACTTCAAGTGAAAAAATGCAATACAAATAATTGGATCTTGTTTTTGACCTTGGTTGAAAAGTATTTGCAAGCACTTTATGTACTGTAGATATTCAACATGATACAATAGATGCATATCTCTACACATTTCTTTAATCAATTGATCTGTTAACCGCATGTGGAATGTATTGTATCTCTCTCTCTCACACACACACACACACACACACACACACACACACACACACACACACACACACACACACACACACACACACACACACACACACACACACACACACACACACACACACACACACACACACAGAAAGCATTAGAAAGCATAACATTTCATGAACATTTCCAGTTACAACAAAGTCAATATTGCCATGGCAAAAAAAACTGTGGCTATGACAGATTTATCCTCTGCTTCTGCTAATGCTCAAATACAAAGCTTTTTATTTATTTATTTATCCCAGATGGTTTAAGTAGAAATATCAAATATCAGTCTGGATTCTGCAGTTAAAAAAGGAACAAACCAGCTGGTTTCGTAGCAGGATAAAAAAAAGAAAACCCTAAAAGGAGAGAAGTCCCAACCATGGAAATACCTTCAAAGTACTATTCAAAATGTGTACTTTTAAATCCTCTGCATGGCTCAACTTACGTAAGAATCCAGAGTTCCTTCGACAGTGGCTTCACAAAGGCATCACACAAAGCTCTCCTAGAAATACATGCAATGCTTTTGCTTGCAAATGAATGGTGTCTTACAACAACGCTTATGGCGTGTATGCATTGATGGAAAACATTGCTACTGTATGTCTGAGCCACACCTACATTCCTTTCACTATCAGATCATCTCAGCACTGGGGGATATGATAAGATCATTTACCATTCCATTAGCAAGCACTGATGCTCAGGTCTATACTGTACGGTGACAGAGTACACACAAAAGGTATCCTCTGTGAACTCTGCCAAAATAACACAACCAGCTAAAGCAAACCAAAAGCAATCACTGCAAAGTATGGGCCACTTTTCACTCATATGCCTGTCACTTAAAAACTAAAATAGGTGGAGGGAAGGTTTAGCGTAATGACCAGCTGCTTTAGCGGCTGCATAGGGAGAGACCGCATTGTGTGTTGACTGCTTTATAGTGTGAATGCGGGCTTGCAGCTCCACTGCAGAGGATTGAAGAGACTCTCGGGGGCAACTGCTGTAGGCCGGTTGGTCCCACAGGGGGAAGTTATTCAGCATGAGGTCAGGGCCCTGTCACTGGGACAGGGGAAGGACAGGGCATGGAGATGTAGAAACCAGAGATGGCTGGATGCTAAACGGTGGCCGGCGTGTATACCACCTGACACGTGGAGTGATGAGCTAAGTACTTGTGGTGTCTTTATGTCTGGGGACTACCGGTGGAAATTTGCTTCTAGCTAAATCCGGCATGTTTACATGAGATCATGTTCAGTTGATTGAATTCACGTTCATGTATTGAATGTTCATTAATGTGCATTGTCCTGTCTAAATAAAAATAAAAGTAAAGTAGAGTTAGTAAGTAAAATCCTTGACAATTTGAACCCACTACATAAACAATTTGGTGTAGAGGGAAAAAAGGAGTGGACCAAGTATAGAGCCCTGAGGGACCCCTGTCAAGTAAGTATATATAGGATTTAAATGGTTAACTCTGGACCCATAATGCTGCATTCTGACACTCTGCGTCTCATTGAAGATTTTACTGTGTGGTCATTTTACTTTTATTCAGGCATAGATGGGTCACTCCCTGGCATGTGTCTCCCCATCTTAACCTGTCCCGTCATCCCCCAGTCAACCTCCCAGAGGCATTTAGCAGCTTGGGACGGAGGGCTGGAGGCTGGAAGGTCTTGGCCGGGTTTGGGCCTGGCTGTGAAAAGTCACATCCCCTCTACAGCTCTGTGCAATCTGAAAGCCAAAGTGTCTGCTGCTTGCACTGCCACCGGGCAGGGGGGCAGGGGGGACGGGACTGGATGGAGGGGGGGAGGGGTCGGTCCAGGGGCCTCTGATCCGCCGGGCAGCGCTTGATCCAGCTCTGGAGGGGTCAAGAGCCAAAATCATACATCACGTCCCCCCGGTCGTGTTTTTCCGCCCAGGCCAGTCGATGAGGGGCGGATGCAAAGAGACACGCAATTCCCTGACAACAAAGAGGGCCGTGCGAGGATCGCAGGGGCCTTACAGAAGTAGCACCATAGCCCGAGCTGTTGGGCACACAAAGAGGATGGGGTCGTTTGTGTGAAACGCCTGGTTCACCCCCCCCCGTTCTAGCCCTTCTAGTCCTGGTAGCTACACAGCACAATCCGGAGCATTAATTTAACTTTGAGACTGTAAAAATGGGCCGTAAAATACGTAGTATTAATTTAACAAGGAGAGTGTCAAAGTTAACCAGTACAGATCCATTTTTACACTCTGAGTTAAACTGTAATGCTTTAACCACATGAAGCCTAGCATCCCTATTCTGGGGGCGAACATTCAGCAAAAACAGCTACAAGCTAACAATACGCTTGTAGATCGTCTATTTTAGGTAAATATATTTGGTTTAGAACGAAACCAGGAGGGAGCCTAGTGCAGAACCATGGGGAACTTCAGTCAGATGAGTATATAGGGTTTAAGTGTTCGGATTTTTCTGTGTATAGAGCAGCTCTGCCGTCATGCCAGTCTCCTCCATCACAAACCAGAATTACTTTTACACACAGACGTTACACACATCAATCTGGTAGTTTGGTGGCGTCTATGACAAAGCTTATTCTTTTTTTTTATCTCAAAAGCATAAACCGCTCTTGGCCAATGAATAAAGAGAGAGGGTGGTGGCAACAGAATTGTTAGCTGGACTTGATATCCAAATCCCACGGGCCGGGCCTAAATTTTATTCCATTAAAAGTGCATTTCAGTTGCTTTTACAAGGCAATTAAAAGCGTGTGTGTTCTGCCCGCCTGGTGTCAAATCACCAAGCCTTACCAGCATTAGGTCCCCATATGGATGCACCAAAACGCCACCCAGGAGCGGGAGAGTGCATTGTGTGTGTGTGTGTGTGTGTGTGTGTGTGTGTGTGTGTGTGTGTGTGTGTGTGTGTGTGTGTGTGTGTGTGTGTGTGTGTGTGTGTGTGTGTGTGTGTGTGTGTGTGTGTGTGTGTGTGTGTGTGTGTGTGTGTCTGTGTGTGTGTGTCTGTGTCCATGGATTTCTGTATTATTTACTCAATAGGTGGGTAGGCTGCACTGTTTTTCTCTTAGAGTATGGGGGGGGGGTTGAGAGGTAAAAGTTGCCTGAAAGAAAATTCAATTTCCTGAAAGTCTTTTTCCCTGTCGTTTTGGTGCAGGATGTATGTGGTGTTGGTCTAAGTGAAAATATGCCGGTAGCACTTTTTTCACACTGCGAAAATCTCTGTCAATTCATCACGTCAGTGCCTCAAGACCATAATTGCTTTTGCAAGTTCAATTTTCCAGGAGGCCAGAGCCCCCAGCTCCATTCCTCTCAAAGTCTAGTTAGTTTCAAACATTGTAAGGTCAGTGACCCTTTCCTTTTGGGCTGATGAGTGTTCTGTACAGAGTAGTAAAATATAAAAATGTATTGCTACTACCAAAGTCTAGAATTGGCAGCCCGACTGAATAGTATACCAGAAACGCAACATTTCTGCAATCTACCACATAAAACAGATAGTAGAACGCACAATCCTTGAAGACAATGTCCCCCCAGGGACCAAGTACACTCAGCCAAGGAAGGGCCAGGGGCCAGCTAGGCAAACCACTTCCACACACAATGGCTCCTTTTATAACAATGTAAATCAATAAGCGGCATTAAGTAGCATTTTCAGTTTTTCCAGACGCTGCAGCAGTGAAATATCACCACGCAGTAGCCTCAAAGACCTGGGAAAATAGAAGGAAGATGAACGATGATGAGAGGAGACGTGAACTGCAAGTATGGAGAGGAGAGGAACAATATGAGAACCTTGTAAGTTACAACCTATGTAGAGAAAACCTAAGGAGGGGGGTGTATACAGTATTGCTGTGTAAGCTGTGTGTTGGGGGGGAGGTCTGTCTGACTGCTCTCCTCGCACCTCTCCCAGTGCTACTGGCCCAAGGAATGGAATGCTCTGCGAGAACGGTTGGCCCAGGTCCCGTGCACAGGGGGGCGCGCCGCCAAAACCTCGGTCAGCGTGCCTGCCTACTCTCCTATATTTTTGGAAACATACATTATCCAAGCAATTTGCCTTAAAGATCTCTGTGCTTAAGACCTTTGAAAGTCAGACTGGGAGGAGAGCTACTATGTCAGCCGACGTGACGAGAGACCAGGCAGCACTTCGTACCGCCTGCTTTCACGTACCAGCGTGTGGATATTCAGCACACTGTAGCAGACGGTCTGCCCACAAAGCACACCCGTACAGTGGGATGATGCATTCCATTTGGAGTATGCCCTTTCAATGCACTGTTACATGCGTTAACGCCGGTGGTCTGTCGGTGGTTTACAGAACTTTACACACAGCTTTCAATCTGTAAAATGAGTTTGCAGGGGATAAGAAAAACAAAGATGCCCGTCTTCCTTCATTCTGGGTGACGTTTCGTCAGAAAATGTAAAGGATGCTGTAGAAGCCGGCGCTTGAGCTTTCCAAATTAAACAGTGAGCAGCACACTGTAGGAGGCTTGTTCCCCCCTCCCCCACACACCACCCTTAACTCCACCCCTAAACCAATGTGGTTAGCTACACAGTTGGAAAGATGGAAGACTGCGTGCGTGTGTTTGAGTGCGCATGTGTGAGTTTGTGTGTGCATGCATGTGTATGTGAAGGGGCTCTGGTGTGTAATTCCAGAAGCTCCCCTTAACTCCCCCTCTCTCTCTCTCAGACAAGTTTTTTTGTCTAACCACTGGATTCTGGACTCAGTCTGTTTCCATATTGCTAACCACACAGCATTCCACAAACATGATGGAATCTTTGTTTTAGAGTGCTTCAAAGTTATTTTTTCCTCTTTATTTTGACATAATTTCCCTAATTTCTACATGGCTATGGAATATTACTGTGCGTGGCAGGACAAGAAATCAGGGAAATTGTGTGATATTCAGTAAAACAGTGGTTGAATGGGTAGAGCAGGATATTGGTTCATGGGTAAAATTACCTTACTCCAGCTCTTGGCCATGGCAACCTTATCCTTAAGGAATAAAGTTCTCATTTTAAGGTTCTCTTCAACCATCGTTCCTTTTTTTTTCAACATATCAATATTTGCTTCTCTTCTTTTGTCGTGGCCAGAGTATTTGGCGACGGCACAAAATCAGCAAAGTGTTATTAAATGTAAAATAATCTTTGGAGGAAGCAGATGGAAAGAGACAGATTCATTAATGATAGCCCTGTGTAACCTCAACATTAATTACCTTGGAGCAGCAGCTCTGTATGGGTGGGTTTTTTAAAAGCTTCCTCCCATGACTCGCCAATACTGAGAAATTTGGAAGGTAAGGGACACTTAGTCAACATTTTCTTTGCCACACCTGGAAGAGACTAACATCATGGCTTCTCAGTAATTAGAAATTGGCTAAGGGGAGACCAAGCAATCTCATGTTTGAAGGTCTGTATAGATTGAAACAGTTATGAGTCTGGGTATACTGTATTGATGCTCCACAATGTGTTAAGAACAGTTAAGAGACTGAAATATGAACACCATGATTTCAAACCCTTCTTAATTAAATCACAAGCAAACACCTTACACCTAAAAAATGTTATCTAGATAAAGTACGATTTTCTGACAATGTGAAGGATGATATTGTAACATTCTCTCTTCTTCTCTCATCCTTTTTCTTTTAGTTGTGAACATGCCAATAAACACAAACACGCACATGCGCACACATACACGTGTGCACACATGCACACGCACGCGCGCGCACGCACGCACGCGCGCGCACGCACGCACGCGCGCGCGCGCGCGCACGCACGCACGCACGCACACACACACACACACACACACACACACACACACACACACACACACACACACACACACACACACACACACACACACACACACACACACACACACACACACACACACACACGAGCACGCACACACAAAGTCCAAAAGTCTCATATGGCCAGTGAGTCTGTAGGTGTATAAAGTATGAACATCTGTATTTTTGTTGCTAGCCTAGAGAGGCATTCAAATCTAGTAGCATTAGTGAATAGCAGTGTATCAGAGGAGGAAGCTTCCTTTTTCATTTGGGACTTCTGCATGCTTTACTTCATTTACATTTACAGTACATGTTGTCTATCTTGAGGAAATCAACCAGAGGTTGTGTGACAGAGCCTGAATACGGATCTTCACCACCACAACATTGAGAAAAGTCCAGAGATAAGACAGGGCCTGCTGAGGCACAGTTATAATGGTGGCCTAAGGGGACACTGACCTCTAGCCCTCCCTCCCATGAATCATTGCTCCAGAGTCATCCCAGACAAACATGCATGGGCAGGCAGGGTTGTAGATAACCGTGTCCTTCTGACAATAACACCAAGTGTTTTGACAGACGCAGCCCTGCCCTCATGAAAAAAGTGGCAGCACACTTCAGCGATAGACAGGAGCTTATTCCCACAATTAATTATGTTAGATGGCAGTACTCCAAATGCCTTTGTGCAGCAGTGACACTGAAATATAAAACAAAACAAAACAAAATTATATTTACAGGTGTCATGAGGCCGGTGCGTTTAAATAAATTTTAATCTGTCAAGCAGTTAGGAAATTCAATACTCCCTTCACCAATCTCTGCAAAAGAGATGAAGCAAACTTGCCAGCATCTGGAATTTGAAGCATTTTGATAGATAGGACAAAAACACAGCACAGTCCATAGAAGGAGAATCAAGTTCAATCTTGCCAAAGGTACCATTCCACTGGATTTATTTCTCACATAATGCACTTGTGCCTAAGAGCACTCAGGGGTTGATATAACATTCGTCACCATCACCGTGCCCTAAATGTCATGTGAAGAAAGAGTCGTGGACTCTCTGGCTGTCTATCTGCCTCTGAATTTCCATTCGGGAATATTTATCTTTGAAACCTGCCAGATGGAACAGGTTTGAAGTGGTACTGTAGGTGAGTTAAACTCCACACCAGTGTTTCCCAAACAATGGGTTGGGACCCATATTTGGGTCCCATTTTAATGGGACATGAGTAATATAACTATATATATACATATTTTTGTATGTTTCCTACTTTTTTCATAATTGTTATTTCTAAAGATTTGGGAGGAATATTTAATTTTTCAAAGAAATCTAACATTTTTCTAACAAGTTTTCAAAAACTAAAAATAAATAAACATAGGAAATAGTGAAAATAGCCTATCTACAGCTCACATGTGATGCGTTGTGAGCTTGTAGATCTGCTATTTTCATTATTAAATAGGGCTGAAGTGGTAAATTCATAATGTCTTTTTAAGTTTGGGTCCTGAGCAGACACCACATTTATTTTTTTGGGTCTCGAGCTGAAAAAGTTTGGGAGTGCTCTTCACTGAGAGGAGGGTTTATTTTGCTTCCCGTTTCTTTGTACAGGCGAAAGCTCTAACGACCTAAAGGCTATACTCATAACCTTTGACCTCAGGGTATGACATTTGTGTGTGGGGCTTGGAGGGATGATTCCATCCCTTAGACCTCCAGACAGTTGCAGGCGGTCAAGTGCCAACATGCGAGCGTGAAAGGGGTTTTCCGAAGAGCCAGGAAAGGCAAGGCTTCATAAAAGCACCTCATATCACAGCCAAATGAAACAAGTGAATTCTCATTAAATATAGTGAGCCTCTGTGTCGACATAGCCTGTGGATGTTTAAAAGCACTCACGCATTTGTGAATGCGTCTTTGATGTGAATGTATGTTTGCAATCAGGAGAGAGGGACTGTGTATGAATGTTTGTTTCAGGTTTATGTGAATGTTATACTGTATGTGTGACCATATGGCTGGGTATAAATGTGTGGCTATGTGAATTATGAAGTCAATGTGAGTGTGTCTGTTATTCGTGCATACTTTCGAGAGTATCTTAAAATAAGTGGGCATGGTTAGGCATGCAGTGAGTATACCTAGTAGTACAGTAGCAGTAGCACTAGTATACTACCAAAGTGAGTATAATGTTAGCATACTAACCCCCCATCGGAGGAAGGAAAGTGTTTTTAAGAGTTAAAGTGAATATTGTATTGCTTGAAGCACTGGCTGGCTCATACACTGTCAACCAAACGGCGTGCAGACGGATGGGCAGGAAGTTAGACATTTCCTATAGACTTGGCAGCATGTGCTGTGATGAATCCAGAAGGAAACGACTCGAGGATAAATCCAGGAGGGTGAGCTGGAGAGAACAGAACTGAAGCACAAACACAGCAAACTTCCCAACACAGCAAAGTTCCTCTATGTCCAACCAGTTGCATCTACTGTACCTGACTCTCTGTCACATTCTTTCTCCCCCACACTGCAGCTGACATATTCACGAGCTCACATGAACAACACACACACACACACTCACACACACAAACACAAACCCTAAATAATTTTTTTTTTTTTGGTATGAGGTCACAGGAACTGAGCAGACAGGAGGGGATTGGTGCTGCGAGGAAAGAAAACAATACTGAAAGAGCTGGGATGAACGCTGGTGGAATCACATGATTGACAGTCAGGGCCTGATGCCAGGAGCAACAACGCTAACTCCAGGGATAAGCCTAAGATCATGAGAGGAGGTTATAAAGAGTTGAGGGTTTTAGACGCCATTAAAGCGATGCCCCCCAGAGAGCCAGTTTCTTGGAGACTGCACTGTCAGTGTCCGCCTCTCCAACACTAGTGCATATTACAGTCAGAGATGGGTGTTGGGGAAACCGGAGTAGCGAAACAGTCAGTTATCATTTTCCTATTTATTTGTTATACTCTAGTCCAATAAGCGTCAATGCCAAAACCAGTAGTCCTGTGGCCAACAGCAAAAAGGGAATTCCGGGCACATGTGTGCACGACTCACTTTCTACCAGCATTTTCCTAATTTGCCCAGCCTGCCTGCTTGCCTGCCTTTAAATAGTTCAAGGAAATGTCCAAATGACCTAATTACGACTCAGCCTTTTCTAAGTAGCCTATGTCAATGTATGACGCAGTGTTGCAAAAATTAGTCCCCAAAAAGAAGTACTGTGGTGGCATTGAGGAGTGTGTTTCTTTAGTTTAGTTCCAGTATTGTCATACTTGGACGGCAAACTGGTCTGTGTTCCCCTTTGTGAGAGTCTCTTGTCCACTAAGCTATCCTGAACCGGGCAGACCTTCAAAGGCTCACTGATGGTAAATGCTTTGCCAGAGCCACTGACGTGACCAGGTCACTCCATCACACTTCCATCAATGTCACAACAGTAGAAACCTCAAACTCACTAATACAGTGTGCTTGTCTTGTCTGTGTCTGCGGGTCAGAGTTAAATGAACATTCCAGATTTTACTGTGTATCTCCTTGCAATAAACTCTCATGTTATTCCTTAAGTTTACCCTGCCAGCCTGGCCCGGATGGGCACGCATGCAGACACGAGATCCTGCCCTGCCCAAACACCATTACAAAATAGTTGCTATATTGGGCCCTCTACACTTTGGTCCACCTCGCTAGACTAGCTGCGCCTAAACCAGCGCCTGGAAACAACAACAATGAATCCTGTTCAAACAAAAGGCTTATTCATACGAACTGAAGCCTATTTGGGCTCTCATTTAGAGACATTTCACCGGGATTCTAACTATATCTTTTTTATTGTGTTTGTTTATTTTGTACTACGGGAGACGGGGTGGTATGTGCACCGCGCAAAAACCACTTTATGGTAATGGCTTGGAAATAGCCAAGACAATTAAAGCAAAATGAAGGGGAGAGTGATGGACTGTTTGGAGTGCTTTGCATTCCTGCTCAGTGCTTAAAGTAAAGTGCTTTGCTGATGGGCCACCTTTGCGAGAGACCTTTTTATTTTATTTGCAGCTGCAAAAAAAGGTGTCTATAAATACCAGGCAGGAGGGGGATGCTGACCTTTGGCAGTCACAGAATATGAAATCAGATATAACAGAGTTCAGCCCGTCACCTTTATGTCACAATTATGTCACCTGGGAATACAAAGGTCAAGATGAGGATATGGTGGGTGGGAAGATGGAAGGAAAAGGGAAGGAAGTCCAGCAGAGAGGAGACAGTTTCCAGCTTTGGGGCGCTCTGATCGCTGACTGCCAATCTACCTCAGGCCCACAATGGGATCATAGAGTTGCTTTCTGCATCGGACAGATAAAGTTCAACAGGTTCTCATGCACTGTGTGCGAGAACCTGCTGTGTGCTTGTTTTGATCTTCCTTCTTTTTTTCACTTTAGCAGTCTAACAACTTTATCATATTCATCCTTCTTCACTTTTCAATAATGCAAGATTTCAGGGGTAATAGTTTTGACTGTCCTCGAGTCACTGTATTTTGGCAGCGACTTCCACCGGCCCTCTGGTAAACAGCTTTTCTGCCGAGTGGAGTTGCAGCACTATAGTTTCCGTACATTCTTGCATCTTTTTCGCCTCTGTCTGTCTGTCTGTCTGTCTGTCTGTCTGTCTGTCTGTCAACAGGTCCCAGTGGGTGTGGCCTGGGGTCCTGCTGTGATTGCAGCCAGTGGTGGACACTGGACAGTACAATTTTTAGTATCTGTACTTTGCTTGACTATTTCTATTTTTGGATACTTATGACTATAACTCAATTACATTTCAAAGACAAATATTGTACCCCCCCTGTCCCATCTGTAGAACTGCTATTGTCTCTATTATTGATGTTTTTTTTTAATGTCTGGAAAATAATTAGTACTTCTGAATACTCTGAATAATAAGTATTTTGAAAAGCATATACTTTTGAATACTTAAGTATTTTTTTTAAAGCAAGCACTCCAGTACTTGTAGTTGAGTAATATTTGACCAGGAGTATATACTTTGACTCAAGTACCGGGGGTGAGTACTTTGTCCACCACAGGCCTGGGGTCCTGCTGTGGTTGCAGCAGGAGGACTACCTGATGTGTCGCTGTGCAGCGCAGGGCAGAGGGGTCCGCCGTTGAAAAGGGGCTCTGTGCTGCCTGTGTGGATCGCCTTACACGACCACTTCCTGCTTCCGACCCACTCCTCACAGTCGACCCTGTGTGCCGAGGCCGAAAAAAGCCCTAACAGAGGGGTTCAGTCCACCCTAGGGCCGAGCACAGGACCCTATTCATCCTGCCCTCCAACACCCCCCTCCTCCAAGCAGCCTCAGGATGGCTTTATTTTAAAATTCACAAATATTCCCCTCTTGGAGGCACCGAGATCAACCGGCCACTCATTCGTTCTTTCCAGCGGAGCCTGAGAGGTGTGCTGTGTCAGTGTCGCAGCGAGGCTGGGAAAGCGAAGGGCGTTGGCAGACTTGGCACTCAACGTTTGGGATGCACCATGTCTGTCTGTCTGTCTGTCTGTCTGTCTGTCTGTCTGTCTGTCTGGGACAGTCACACCTCTGGCATCTGCCGTGTTACATAAGAAGAGGGAGAGGGGAGCAGGGGTCGCAGATAAAGAGACAACTCGGAGCTGAGTAAAAGAGTTATAGGGATGCTTCATGGGTAAATGAGTTTTGTAGTTTCCTGTGGAAAAGGCCGCCTGCGTGGGAACCCCTACAGTCACAGTTGGATAAGAGCACAGTAGACCAGGGACCGGAGCGTAGAAATAGGGGGCCCTGTCTGAGGTGTGTGTGGGGGGGGGGGGGGGGGACAGGTGGGGGAGAAGGTGTTGGGAGGTGTGTTGCTATTCCTGGAATGTTCCCCCTGTCCCATCTGGTCCCTGACCACAGTGAGATGACAGGGGGTTGGGGATAGTGGGCTCCCATTGACTAGGGGTATTTGTGCAGGGGGCTGTCCCTGTATGGGGCAAGGGGGCAGGGGTATTTAAGATTCTTGGGGAAATGGCAAAGTGGGCGAATAACCCTTAAGACAAACAAACCCCGGGGCATTAATGATGAGTCTGGCATTGGACTGGATGTTTTTGCTTCTCCCCCAGCTCACTGGCGGGGAAGAAGCCAAACGACTTAGGCCGCGGTCTGTTTTCACTACTGTCCTTGTCGTTCCTACCTTCGGTCATTGGACACGGCCTTGTTTTTCTACTTTAAACGCATTAAAACAGCACTTGATACGTCCAGTCCTACCAGGGGGATAGGAAAACATTCTGCCTGCCGGCTCCCGGGCTTCCCCCTCGGATGTCGGCCTCAGATGAGGGCGAGAAGAATAACGCTCTGTACGGCCACTGCAAGAAGCCATTCATGCAGCCACAGCTCAGCCACAGAGAGCAGGCGGTGCTGACCCATGGTGGCTAGAACAGAACCGGTACTGATCCCGTCCCTGCCGTCCCAATGCTGCACAACACCGGTATTGATCTAAGTCCACGCCGGAGAGGACAGTACCAATGAGAGACACACTGAATCCTTGGAATCACAGCCCCGCTGGGGTCGGACTAACCGGGACAACACCGCCTCTGATTCAGCCAGGCCAGCGGGATTCTGTTTGTTTGGCTAGGTCAACACCTGCACTGATCAAGACGCACCGCTCAGCTGTATGCAGGACAGTCTGAATCACTCCACTTTGTTAGGAGCAACACTTGCCACTACTGAATCAACTCTATTAAGC
The DNA here is from genome assembly GCF_963454915.1 of Gymnoscopelus microlampas. Taxonomy (NCBI): domain Eukaryota; kingdom Metazoa; phylum Chordata; class Actinopteri; order Myctophiformes; family Myctophidae; genus Gymnoscopelus; species Gymnoscopelus microlampas. The sequence continues at coordinate 37,547,248 of NC_139943.1, forward strand.
TGCTGCCGAGCCAGCGTTCAGAACCGAACCTGTGTTTACAGGACTAATCTCTAACCGATCAACAAACTCAGTCAACCTGAGTTACTGTAAATTCCTTTTCACTTTGTAAATGCCTTTGCCACGCTGAACAGGAGGCCTTATTATAGGTTAGTGGCTGACCGGAGGCTGAGGGACAAACCAAGCCCCTGGCAGAGCCCATGCTGTTCCCCTCAGTCCTGCTCGGGCTCACTGGAGACCAGCGCTGGAGGCCGGGACAGAGATGGCCTCTGTGCATCAACCATACCCTGCCTCATAGCTCCCCAAGCCTGCGTGTGAGGTGTGTGGCTGGGCCAAGCCAAAGAGTGACTCGGAGAGAGAGCTGTGTACTTTGGAATACGTTTCTCGACCCAAAGTCTTATAGAAAATGTACTCTTTCAAGAGCACTTAATAGAGTATTTATGTATATATAAGAAAGATAACACCGTTTTTTTTTTCTACTTGCAAATGTCAACAATTTGAGTGAAAGATAGCATGAATGATCATCATTATGCCAAAGTGCCACTCCAGGGACCCAAATGCAAGAGTGTAAAAAGTGCTTTACAGACAAGAGAAGCATAGTGTAGAAACCTCATGGCAGAAGATTAAGAAAATGTATAATTTCAGATGTATACACTCTTATATGCTACAGTACTACCAGCCTAGATATAAAGTGTGCTTTGTGACCTCCACCAGGTCTCTGAGGAACTACTATAGCACACAAATCTGTGTGTGTCTTGACAGATCCTTTATCTAATATGCCATTGGGGTGGGCCACGTCTCTCTTAGTCCTTATGAAGCCCATGTCGGGGCTCACTGATAAGGACTTGCGTAGTGACATCAGGTAGATCCTCTTTATGGTGGAGCAATATATGCAGCTTGGAGTAATCCTTTCCTCCGTCACATGAATCATACATTCCCCTCGCCTTCCTATTTTTACAGCTGCTCAACAAGCAGATCTGCTCAAACGCTTTTCCTCCTCGCTGACTGAGAAAGCCAAGGAACCCAGAGCGTTCAAGACCCAGTTTCTCACAGTTGCTCTGCTTCCTCACACTCTCTGCATAAACAACCACCAATGGTCCCCCCTTGACCTTAAAACACACACAAACACACACACACACACACACAGGCACACACACAGATGCACGCACGCACGCACACACGCATAGCATATGCTTTCATGTGCACACATACGCACACGCACACGCACGCACACGCACACGCACACGCACACGCACACGCACACGCACACGCACACGCACACACACACACACACACACACACACACACACATTCACGTACACACACATAAAAACACACACAAACACCCCCCCCCCCCACACACACACACACACACACACAGTAACACACTAATACACACACACGCGCATACTGTAAGCGCGTCTGCCGTCACGCATAATGACACATGCACATGCCCGCGCTGATGTGAGTTACTGCATTCTCATGCACGCAGTAGAACATTATCTAAAAATAAGTAATGACTTACAGGTTCTACTTTGATTTCACTGGCACACAGTCACTGGGAAGGTTTCTTTGAGTGAACATAGAAAAGAATGTTACTATATCTGAGACATCAACATTAAACAAACAATAACCACTATGTTGATGATGGTCATACTGTATGGGTCACACTGTGAGGCCAGGGACAATTATACTGATTGATACAGTGGAAGGATACACCATACCATCCAGTAAAAAATAATAATGTTAAGGTTGTGTTTCTTTATTCTCTGAATCCTTATGTAGTAAGGTTAATCATTCTCAAAGGGTGATATGGTACTTGAACCTATTGTCACAACTAGGGGGTTGTACCTTAACGGCATTCCCCCGTTGCAAACATATCATTTTAATGAGTAATACCTTTTTGAGATATGAGTCACCAATTTGAGTGAGATATAAGGATTATCTTTCTTTACTGTCTTGTGCACCTTGAAACTAAATGCTATATAATGCTATAACTTTCATTATGCTCCATATGCTTTTAACATCATTTATCCCAGTACAGTAAAGGCAGAAGTACACAGTAAAATCAGTGTTAATTTAACCATTTGTAACCTAAATGAACACAGATTTTACTGTGTAACTGATATAGTATAGAGACAAACAACGTTCATTCTTCCAGGTGTAAAGCAGAATAAAACTCTCTCTTCCTCTTACACAAGGAAAAAAGAAACAGAGGAATGCAGACTGTAATTTATGTGTCAACCTGTGTATGGTCGGAACGTGCTACCGTTGCACCCCGGAGTAGCTGTGATGAATAAACCATTTGGCTGGGCTGTTGAGATCGGAAGGCCTGTCACACTCCATTAAAGAGCAGAGGCAGAGGGACAAGCCAGCATCTGTGCCCCAAGATCTTGGACATCTTGGCTACGGACGGTGGCACTATAAAGCCTTCTTCAAGCAATTGAGCTAGAGAAACAGACAGCCTGGGCTGTGGCCTGCATCATGCCCTCTTGCCCTCACGTCAATTTGTCACGCCGCCATCGCGTGCCCAACCATTTTCGTTGGCGCAGCCTTTATCCTTGGGCCAAGAGGAAAGCCATTAATCTAAGACTACTGAGTGTTTAGGGACCATGGGTGGAGAGCGGGGGCCAACGGTCACCAATGCACATCCTGGTTTTAGCTAAAGATGCAGTAGGACAGCCAAAAAGAAAGTAATACTTTTGGAGGAGTTCAGTGCTCCTTTCTATCGTTTATTAGTGAAAATTTAAAATGAATGCTTTGATATTTTCCTGCTCAGGAAACATTTTGTAGCCTAATCATTAGCTGTTACTTTTTAAAGCCTCTCAAACACTAGACATAAACATGCAGGCAAACAGCTACCTCCTGTAGACACCACAGCAAAGACAACCAAATAGTAGGTTCTCAAATAGTCATATCGTACTATGCTATGAATAACTTAAAAGGCCCAATTTTTTGGGGTCATGCCCCATCCAAAAATTATAATAAAATACATTTTTAAGACATTTAGTTAGGGCTCTCTCGGGTTCTACTCTAAACCCGAAGCAAAAGATATGTCTGCAACAGTTCCAGGAAAAAAGAATAACAAAATAACAAATTCTCATGCATTTGACTATTTCTCCTCCAGGGGGGAATGTTCTGTATACCCTTATATCTCAATATCATGCACGCAGACATAGCAGCAGAGTGTAATTAAAATGAAATACACGGTCATAAACTTTTGAGAGGGATCTGAAACGTTAAAAGGGTCGACCAACCTCGACGAATGAAAATCCAAAACTCCCTTGTGGCCTTTTAATGGGTCAGTGAAAGCCAACTGGAGAGTTGGGAGACGGAAAGAATCCAGCCAACGACAGACGCTCTTATCGGCTATTATAAATACCTGCCTCTAAATGGCAAGATTGAGGAGCAAAGCTCTCACAAATCACCAGCAAGACAGTCCGCAAGCTCTACACTGACTGTAAGGATGTGTGGGGACCGTACACACACACATACACACACAAAATGGAACAGTCTACCCATCACTAAATCTGGTACATGCTTGGGCCCTTAGCAAGGGGAATTTATGAATGGTGTCTGTCTGGTCAGGGTCTCAGTCAGTGCTGTAGCGCTTGGCTTACCTCGCTCCTCTTCTACTCCGGTGCTTACATAATGATTCCACTGATCAGTGATGCAATCTCTCCACAGACACCCAGCTGATGTTCCATCGTAAAAATAAATAAATAACTGAAAATGTAGGAATAAAAGCGCACCCCCGGTTTGAGTGGGGAATAAATGACGTTGCGGCAGTTAAAAGGCACCCCTGATCGGATTCGTCATTTGCTGAGTCGGGGCCAGGCCACATATTTGTGTGATTTCGCTCCCAAGTTAAAGGGCCCGTAAGTCATTTATCAGCTATGCTGGGTAATTGCGCTGCTGTAGCCGTGTCCTTGGCAGGCAATCCACTGCACTTTTTGTTGTCTGAGCAAACGTCTGCACAGACGTAATTGCTGACAATCTCGGCGTGTGTGCAGGAGCGGTGGAGGGAGAACTGAGGTTGTGGTGTAGGGAGGATGCAATGACTTTACTAGCTCCTGTTTTAGTTGGAATGTGGAACTCCAACTGGCCGACGGTTAGCGTTTCCCCAGAGGAGGTGCGCTGCTGGGGCCGATTCGACCCTCTCAGCACCTTCATGTGTTGCAAGATAACAGTGCGACCTCGTGGCCCG